>NW_008700351.1:0-505 GCF_000695815.1 Acanthisitta chloris
CTCTTGTTTCATTGATACTTAGCTCCTTTTCCTGCTCTTCTTCCAGCTGCTCTTCAGGACTCAGGATCAACGGCAAAGCCTTCCGCACAACCCCACCCCTGTTGTTTTGAGCTGAGTCCAGCAGAACCGGGGCACCACAACTGAGGCTTTGCGGGGCATGTGGCAGGCTCTCTGCCCGTTCTTCCCTAGCTGTTGTTCTTGTTGATTTATCCATGCCATCTTCCAGGGGCTGCTCTTCCGGCTGTGCTTTAGGACTCTGGATCAAGAGTGTAGTCTTGCTAAGGGACGCATCCCTGATGTACTGGGCTGTGTCCAGCAAAGCCGGGGCATCGGCAGTGAGCGTGTGCAGGGCGTGTCCCAGGCACACTGCCGATTCTGCTAGGGTTGTTGCTCTTGTTGCCTCCTCTGTACCTTCTTCCAGGTCCTGCTGTTCTTCAGTCTGCTTGTCATGTCCCTGGGTCACAATTACATCCTTGGTCAGAACCCCACTACTGGTGTACTGGGT
>NW_008700352.1:0-505 GCF_000695815.1 Acanthisitta chloris
GGCGGCGCTGGCCGCGCTGCTCACGGGTGCGCGGGGATCGCGGCGCCCTAGAATGGGGGTCGGGGCTGGGGCTTGGGTGGTCCCGCACGTCCTTGGAGGCTGCTGTCCCGTCTGCATTCTTGGAGAACCTCTGCTCCCGTCCATCCCTCCCTCGGCTCCATCCCTCATTCCCTCAGAAATCTCATCTCTCCACTCTTTGTCTGACCCTCCTGGCTTATTTTCTTTCATCCGTGTTTTTCCATAAAACTCATGCAGTCAGCCCTTCCCCGTTGCTATTTTTTTCCTCTCTTTCCTTCCGTATCCCCTTTTTTCGGGCGTCAGTGACCTCACCCTTCCACTTATGTTTCACGCGTTCATCTCTCCACCAGCTGTTAACAGACACTTCCATTACTGCACGCTTTGCATCCTCTGGAAACCCTTCTCCTCTTCAGCTCTGTGTGTCCCTGACTGCTCGTGCCAAGGCAGTCCAGGCATAGTAACCAGTGCCTCTATGCATCCAGATTCT
>NW_008700353.1:0-505 GCF_000695815.1 Acanthisitta chloris
GGACCTGGAGCCTGGCACCATGGACTCTGTGCGCTCTGGCCCCTTTGGACAGATCTTCCGTCCTGACAACTTTGTCTTTGGTGAGTGAGCGAGTGAATCCCAGACTGGGACCTTCACATACAAAAAAGACTGGGAGTGGGCACACAAGTGACCCTGGGGAATCTGAATCCCAATAGCAGAGTAGGATGGGAAGTGAGAAGTGAAGCCCATGGGGCAGGGGAAGTGGCATCATCTCTGTTTGTCCCCAGGGTGCTAATGTGACCCCTTGCTTCTGGTCCGTCCTCTAGGTCAGAGCGGGGCTGGCAACAACTGGGCCAAGGGGCACTACACGGAAGGTGCCGAGCTGGTGGACTCTGTCCTGGATGTGGTGAGGAAGGAGTCGGAGAGCTGCGACTGCCTCCAGGGCTTCCAGCTGACCCACTCGTTGGGCGGAGGCACGGGCTCCGGGATGGGCACCCTCCTCATCAGCAAGATCCGCGAGGAGTACCCCGACCGCATCATGAAC
>NW_008700354.1:0-505 GCF_000695815.1 Acanthisitta chloris
TTTTACACAGCTTTGGGCAGTGTATGGTGAGCTTTGCCTTCCAAGTGGCTGTGCCATAGGGGAATGGAATTCATGCTTGGCCTGTCGTACACAACTGCCAATTTTGCTCCTGCCTGGCTGTTTCCTAGCATGACTTTTAGTTCACAGCAATTCTCTTCCCTTTCTAAACATGAACTGTGAATTATACAATTAGTGTCCTTTGATAGCTGAAGAAAGAAATCTAAATGTTAACTAAATACAATTTTCCTCTTGATGTGCATTCACAATGGTGTCTCAGTCTTCTTACCCCACCAACCACACACTATTAAGAGTCCCTTTTCTTCCTTCAGATTTACTATTTCATCTCACTTCTAAAACTCTATTTACCACTAAGATTTCATCTTTCTGAACACTTTTGTGTCTCTGTTTGCATCAGCTTCAGTTAAGTCCCTGTGCCACAGCAATTCCAGGGAGACTGTGCATTTTACTATCTTCCTCTCATCTTCTAGAAAAATAGATTTCCCCA
>NW_008700355.1:0-505 GCF_000695815.1 Acanthisitta chloris
CATGTAGCTTTATATAATTATTTTCATAAACATAAGAATTTGCATCTGAAGAGCAATGTGTTGTATTGCTCTGATACCCTACTGGTTGCTTTGGAGCATTATTGCTCTAATTATTGAGAACAGTCTAATTTGAGTAAGTTCTTCATGATCATTTGAGCACTAACTCAAAAGCTTCCTTCATGTTTACTTCCAGTGTGTTTGTAGATTGTGTCTTATCTCTTTTTATCGTCCTTTTTGATAGACTAGGCAAATTTCTCGAGACTCCTGTTCCAGTAGATGTCCTAGTCCCCTACTGATTTTAGTGGCTTTTTTTCTGCTTAACTGGTGGAGGTTTATATTTATAAAATGTATTTGACCATGACACGACATGTTATTTTTTAAGAGATTTTGCTGGAACCCAGTTCAGTGGCACTGGACATTTTCTTATCTTGTTCTTACGTATTTCGTCAGTGGAGGTAAATAATTGCTATAAAATATTATAGTTCTAATTATGATTGTGCATAGG
>NW_008700356.1:0-505 GCF_000695815.1 Acanthisitta chloris
GAGCTGCTGGAGGCCACTGAGAGGGTCACCCTGCTCCACTCCCAGGTGAGGCACCACCACGTCCTGCTTCTCCACGGGTGGCAGAGCCAGTCCAGCAGTGAATGACCAGCCCTGGTCACGCTGGACCTGCTGTGTCTGCAGAACACAGGCCTGATCAGCCAAAAGAAGAAGCTGGAGACAGACATCACTCAGCTGAGCAATGAGGTGGAGGATGCAGTGCAGGAGTGTCGCAATGCTGAGGAGAAGGCAAAGAAGGCTATCACGGATGTAAGCGTGGTGGGGACTCTGCTGTGTGGTTGGGGTGGGTGAGAGGAGTGGAGAGGATCTCAGACCTTCTCCACTGAGCTGCTGTATCTGGCAGGACTGCCTGGCCCTGTGGTGATTCCCCCTGCTCTTGTCCTCACAGGCTGCCATGATGGCAGAGGAGCTGAAGAAGGAGCAGGACACGAGTGCTCACCTTGAGCGGATGAAGAAGAACATGGAGCAGACCATCAAGGACCTGCAG
>NW_008700357.1:0-506 GCF_000695815.1 Acanthisitta chloris
CCTGAGGGACACACACATGACCCTGGGCTGCCCCACACATGTCCCATCCCTCTGCCACACGTTCCCACACGCGTGTTCTGTGCCAGTTCGAGGGCACCGAGGGCAGTTGGTTCCAGAAAATCTCAGCTCGATTCTGCAGTCGTCAATCCTTCGCCCTCGACCAACTCAAGGCCAAACAACGCAAGGATACCAGATTCAGCCAGTTCATCCAGGTACCCCAAAACCCCCCTGAGGACCCCCCACCCCAAAATACATATGTGTCCCCCCAAAAATACATGTATGTGTCACCCATGAGCAGGAGGCTGAGAGTCAGGCGCGATGTCGTCGGCTGCAGCTCAAGGATATCATCCCCATCGAGATGCAAAGGTTAACCAAGTATCCTCTGCTGCTGCACAGCATCGCCAAGGGCACGGGTGAGGGGACCCCAAAAATTCCTGGACCCCCAAAATCCCAAATCTGCCCCCAAATCCTCACCCTGAGACCCCAAATCCTGACCTGGGACCCCA
>NW_008700358.1:0-506 GCF_000695815.1 Acanthisitta chloris
GGGAGAAGGAACAGGAGAGCTGATTTCACTCCCTGGCACCAGGGGATGCTGTGCCCTGAGACAAGGGAGAGGGACACAGAGCTCAGCTGGAGGGTGGGAGGCGGATGTGACAATGACTTTTGCTGGGACAAAACTCAGGACCACACTATGCATATGCTAGTTGTGCCTGAGCTGGACTCTGCCCAGTGTCTGGTGTTCAAGGGAACATCAGTCTCCTTTTTCAGCCAGAATCTATACTGTTGTGGAGCCATTTTTAGCCTTTAGCCTTTTTAGGAAGCAGTGGTGTAAATTTAGGAGAGCATAGCAGCAGGCTGGAGGCAAGAGAGACCCATTCAAAATCAAGAGGTGGGACGAGCAACATTGCCAGCAGAAGGAGTTTGGATACACAATCCGAGATCCAAATCTCTCAAATCATAAATGTCTCAGTAGTGTAAGAAGATACTGATGTTTTTCTAAGGCTTTCAGTATTAGGCTTTTGGGTTACCATCAGACTCCATCACTAGCTT
>NW_008700359.1:0-506 GCF_000695815.1 Acanthisitta chloris
CTTTTCAGAACATTACTGTGCAAAAATCTAACATCTATCCTTTCCTGCCCTCTCCAATCCACTGCTCTGCCCAAACCCCCTTCTGTCTGGAAATCTAAGATCCTGCCTCTGCATTACTGTACTTCAGCCGCACTAAGTAATTGGCTCTTATGACCTGCTGTAGGAATAGTACTGTTGCACACACCATGAAAAAGCAGACACTGAGAACAAGAACTGCCCAGTATCAGGATATGTCAGAGCTAACATGAAGTTTTTGGCATCCAGGTCTCTGTCCTTAAGGTTTAGTAGGTTTTGATACACAAACAGGGCGAGTACAAAAAAACCCCAGATTCCAGATTAATTAAAATGTGACAGGTGGCATTCGAGTTCAATGCTAGGCTCTGCTGACCTAACCTGGCAGCATAAGCAACCATTCTGATACAAATTGGTTCAGCTAGAAGTGACTGCTTGGTTTTTCACAGGTTCCTCTCCAGATCTGCACAGTATTGCTCTTTTCCTAGGATTCC
>NW_008700360.1:0-506 GCF_000695815.1 Acanthisitta chloris
TTTTTTTTTTATTATGAAAAATACTTTTCAAAGTGGTCAAGCCTTTGAAAAACTTACCCAGTAGCTGCTTGCTACCTTTCACAGGAGCCCCATGCCTGGCTCCAGCTTGCCCACACCATGGCCATCCACAGGTGCACCCAGGCATGGAGCTCTGCCAGCACTGCTGCCTTGCAGGCTTTGCCAGTGGGGCCACGGGGGCACTGATGTGACAGCTCCACCCGCGTTGTTTTGTACACAGGAGCTAATGCTGTCGGTGGGGCCAGGCAGGGGGGGCAACTTCAGTTTGGCCAGGGCTGGGCCAGAGCTCTTGGTGGGGCAGGGGTTTAATCAGGCAGTGCCCAAGGGGCTGGTGATATCTGGATTCAGCTCCGGCAGGACAGATGGGAACAGCGCGGGGAGCGAGCAATATACTAAGTCGAAGGGGAGTGACGAGTCTTTCTTGGCTTGGGAATCTACAGCATGCCTGTAGAGAGAGGAGGAAACTGAGCCCCTCAGTGTCAGGGCCA
>NW_008700361.1:0-506 GCF_000695815.1 Acanthisitta chloris
TAAAGGCTCAGTTTTAAAGAGAAGTAGTCATTTTAAATATAACCAAGAAACTGCAAATGCCACCCCATTGCATGGAGACACTCACCATCCTTCTATACTTCTAGTGAAACTGAATAATAAAACATTCCACAGCTGCTTGCAAGCAACATAAACCTTGATTTGGTCCTGGGTAGTTAATCTCCACTCCTACCTTGTGGAGCAGTCTATTTACAGCTCAGAGAAAGCACTGCACCTGAAATATTCAGCAGCATTGAGCAAAACCAGCATTTAGTCCCCAAGGCTTTGGGGTGACTGTGTGAAAGTGGAAAACCATGAAGACATAGCTGATTTCGCGCTTGTGAAGGCTCCTCCAACGGACTGACCTGCAACACAAAACAAGGAAGATCAATAGTGTAGTGTTATCATTACTACTACAAAGAAATATAAAAACGTAAAAAAAAAATCACACAATTAGTTGTCCAATTTGGGATTTAAAATCCAATTTGAGAGTCTGTGTCAGGAAATAG
>NW_008700362.1:0-506 GCF_000695815.1 Acanthisitta chloris
TGCCAAGGCCAAGGAGCTGGGAGCCACTGACTGCATCAGTCCTCGAGACTTCCAGAAGCCCATCCAGGAGGTGCTCACTGAGATGACCGGACAGGGCGTGGACTACTCCTTTGAGGCCATTGGGCGTGCGGATACCATGGTAGGTGACATTTTGGCAATGTCCTCCCTCCCAGATCACTCACAGGCTCCTGGCAGGGAAAAATTCACCCCGGCAGGAAGTTCCTTGCCTGCTGCCTGCACTGCTGGGCACATCTTTGCTCTGAAAGGCAATCTGTTGGCTTGGGGACAAAACAGCGTACGAGGCTTAGAAGAGGCCCCAAGCTCTCCATGTCTGCTGCACAAGGGAGGATGGGCTTTCAGATTACCAGGGAGGGGCAGTGACTGCACAGAAAGAACATTTTCCTGACCAGCTCATCAGTGCTTTCTCTAACTCACCTGCCTGTCCCATCAGACTGCTGCCTTGGTTTCCTGCAATATGAACACTGGCATCTGCGTGATGGTTGGGG
>NW_008700363.1:0-506 GCF_000695815.1 Acanthisitta chloris
CCCCAACCCCAACTCACGTCGTCGTAGACCTTGGTGGAAGACTCGATGTAGGTCGACTTGTCCTTGAAGGTGACTCGAGGGAACATTCCAACCACTTTGTTGTCCCTGTCCAACTGCCCGAGGAGACGGAGGAGACGTCACCGCGGAACTCCCGGAGCCGTCGGCGAACGTCACCTCCTCCCCCAACTCCTTACCCGCACGTCCATGACCTTGGTGATCTTCCAGAGGTCGATGAGGAGCCCGATGAACACGCTGACCTGCACCACAAAGTTGGTCTCGTTGTCCAAGATGTAGAGGAGGACGACGAGCGATTGGAAGACGCCGAAGAAGACGGAACGGACGGAAAGACCTTCCAAGGATTGGCGACTGTTCCAGAATTGGATATCTGGTGGGAAGAGGTTCAAGAGGGAGGAGAAACCATTAGAGGAGTCATGGAGACACAACAAGGTCTGATGGTGTCTCCTGTTCATGGAGAAGAACAAGGAGAAAAATAAGAAGATGAAGGA
>NW_008700364.1:0-506 GCF_000695815.1 Acanthisitta chloris
CCCCCCCCCTAGAATTTATACATAAAAAAACAAAAAAAACCCACCCCACCTACCTTAAAGTGTGATCCTCTGGGGTATTAGGCACCTCAGAACACCAACATCTCCGTCCAGTAAGTCTAAGTCCTGCATGGAAAACAAATCATTGTAGTCTCCATGGTGAAGCTTCTTTTTTCACCTACATATTACCAATAAAGTGTTGCATCAATCCAGTCCCACAGCATTGATCATATATAAGTCCATAGCTGTAGAGAACACTTGAACATCTCAAAAACCTCAATGTCTAAGTCCCTTGGACAAATCTGAAGTACCAGCACAAGAATATATGCACAATGTAAACTAAGAGTGTGTGATTCAGGGCACAAATTGATGCCTGGACAAGATTCAACTCTACTACTGAGTTTGAGGCCTGATGTTTACTCCTGTAGAAATGAAAACTGCAGCACCCCCATAGAATTTATACACTAAAGTGTGAGCCAAAGTCTAAGTCCTTCATGGAAAACAAATCC
>NW_008700365.1:0-506 GCF_000695815.1 Acanthisitta chloris
TTTATGGGCTAAACAGAATCTATTTTTAAAACTAAAGTTTGTCTTTAACCCAGAGCAGTCCCCTTCCACGTGTCTTAATTTAGCCACTCTCAAGATTATACTAATAATATGCAGCTCACAGAGATCTCTTTGCAGTAATTAATTTGGAGGATACTGATACACACTTAAGCAAAAACAAAGCCCTGGCCATTATTGGGGTGGAAGCAAGAGTGCCCCACAGCATCACGGGGAAAAGACGTCAGGTATAATTCTCTTTCCAGATGGCACCCCTACAGGTGAGGCAGCAGCCTGTGAAATTACATTCTAAATTACACTACAGATGAGCAGAGCACACTGAGCAAAATGCTTGGGTTAGAAGTAATAAATGGCTTGATTCAGTACCACTGACGGTTTATGTAACTTAGAGGAATGCGATAATGACTTTGGGGGGACAGTAGAACTGGGAGTTAGGGGAGAACCAGTGGTGCCAGAGTGGAAAGGTCAGGGAAAGGACAGGGGGAATTTTT
>NW_008700366.1:0-506 GCF_000695815.1 Acanthisitta chloris
AGATTTAACTTAGCCCCAGGGCAAAAGGTTTCAAAGAAGTTTTGGGTTTGTTTTTTTTTAAACTGAAACACAGTAAGTACATAAACATAGCACTTAAAAATATTTCAGGCACTGGCAATGCCCAAACCTCATCTTCCAAAATCCTGAGTGTCCTGAACTCTAAGATAATGAGGAGGAAGAGGCCAAGTGGCCCTGAAGAAACAAGCTCCAGGTTTCTGTCAGGAGTGTTGCTCAGAAATGGACTCAGAAGTGACTTCAGAAGAGAGAAAACATTTACCTGAAGCCTTGACACCTGATCCTGCATCTTCAGGTAATGGTTCCTGTAAAAATCCTTCATAAGCATCTTCTGTTTTGCCCTTAGCATCTGAGGTCTGAAAGAGGCAGAAAAGAGGTAACAAATTCAATTCTCACAGGCAAACTGTGAAGGGGAGGACAACTCTCCCAGGATGATGATCCCAACAGAATGGAGAGACAAACTTTTCAAGAGCTCATCAGCAAATGGCCTG
>NW_008700367.1:0-506 GCF_000695815.1 Acanthisitta chloris
CAGAAGATCTTTCCTTAACTAATTATTAACCAAACCCAAATTTGCAAACTTTATAAGCATATCTTGTCAGTCACAAACATGTCAGAGTCTTGGTGGACTTAGCAACTCTACAGTTTGCAGAGTCTTACTTTTGTGTCCAATTTTTATTTGAGAGTTTGGATTTTTTAAAATAGTATCAAACCAGGTCAATAGTTGGATCAAGGATCTGCTATCTCACAGCGTGACCTCGTAGCAGCAGATTAACTCTTCATTTACCTCTGAATCATTGTCACAGATATGCAGCCAGAATTGCTACCTTTTTGTTAAGACATTCAGTGTAAAGATCCAACCTATTTGCTGCCAGAAATAAAGAATTCAGACACAGACATATTGGTTTCACTCCTGGAAAAATTCCAGGTTAGTTATTAAATTCTGCTTACCTAAACCTTTGTTTCTTTTGTTGCTGTTAATTGAGTGGAGAAATTTATATTATGTGAAAAGAAGCTATCACATTTCATGGTCATTGA
>NW_008700368.1:0-506 GCF_000695815.1 Acanthisitta chloris
AGAGAATGAGCTTGTTTTCACCCTCATCAACTTCCTCCCCTCATTGTGCCAGATGCTGCCCAGTTGGATCCACCCTTTATGCCATTCCTCCTTATTGCCACAACCCTCTATCATCCACCCAAAATAACACCAGAATATCTATGAGCATAAACACAACAGGAGCATGAGATCCAAAGACCATTTCAAGAGAGCATAGAGACAGTAACCAAGCTCTGCCTTCCCCCTTGCTGCGCATCAGAGAACAGTCCTTTCTGCTCTGTTGGTCTATCCAGCACAGATGTTCACATCTTCCCTGCTACAATCTTATTATAGACTAGTTCCAAGAGGTTACTGAAATCATTAGAAGTTTTCCCCCTGATTAATTCAGTAAATCTGGGAATTAGACCTCAGAAACATTTGAATTTCAGAAGTACATCAGCCCCAATGCTCAGCCAGAATGACCTCCATCTATCTACTTCCCCTTGCAACATAAGAGAGCATAAGAAAAGACAGCAGATAGAGACTAT
>NW_008700369.1:0-506 GCF_000695815.1 Acanthisitta chloris
GCGCTGCTGTGCTCTGCTGCCAGGCGCCGGTGCCCCCTCCCTCCCTGGGGCAGCGGGACCCCAATGGGGATGGGGGTCCACGCTCTCCCACCAGCGCACTCTGCTTTAACAGGGGGTGCAGCCCAGCAGGGTTTGGGATGTCTCCTGGGGATGCCCCCAGCAGAGGGGTGGTGGATGTGAGGTTCAGCTCGCGGGGGCAAGCTGTGTTAGGGGTGCATGGAGGGATGCTATGGGACATCCCAGGGCCAACGTCCCCCCCAGCAGGCACCGTCACCCCCTTGCTCTCCCGCCGGCTCCTGGTGCATTGCATGGCACAGCCAGAGGTTGGACTGTTGCTCTCTGAGGGCTGTAGGCAGAGGCTGGGTACAAGCCAATGAGAGGAAGAGGACAAGGAGGAGGAGAGGAGTACAAAACACTCGTACTTGGTCCATCAGCATTGCCATCGCAGGAGCACTGGGAGGAGGCAACTCAAGGCTGATAGAACAGGGCTGAGGGTGACACTTCCA
>NW_008700370.1:0-506 GCF_000695815.1 Acanthisitta chloris
CCTGCCCCTCTTCCGTAGCACAGTTGTGGGGAGACACTGCTCGAACCAGGTTTATTTGTTTTGGTGACAGGGCTAAGCCTCTCTCATGTGAAATTTCACTTTTCAATGAAAACTTACTCCGGGAGGTACACCGCCAGTATATTTCTTGTGTGACTCATACGCATAAAACCCGAAAGTCAATAGTCAAGAGTTTATTTGATGGAGGTTTTCTCCTAATTAAGAGGTGATTAAGGGGATCCGACTGTTACTCAGCGCTGAGTAACAGTCGGATCCCCTTAATCACCTCTTAATTAGGAGAAAACCTCCATCAAATAAACTCTTGACTATTGACTTTCGGGTTTTATGCGTATGAGTCACACAAGAAATATACTGGCGGTGTACCTCCCGGAGTAAGTTTTCATTGAAAAGTGAAATTTCACATGAGAGAGGCTTAGCCCTGTCACCAAAACAAATAAACCTGGTTCGAGCAGTGTCTCCCCACAACTGTGCTACGGAAGAGGGGCAGG
>NW_008700371.1:0-507 GCF_000695815.1 Acanthisitta chloris
GGGTCGGCGACGGAGCAAGAGGAGGTTCTGGTGGGGTTTCCACTGAGGTGGTGGCCTCCGTTGTCTGGCCAGCTTGATCCTTCTTGTCCACAGTAGGTTCTGGTCTGAGGACTGGAGAAGGTGGTTTTAATACTGGATCTGGTTTTGGCTTCTCTTCTGGGAAAGGAGGGGAAAAAAGGCAATGTTACAAGCAGCAAGGCAACCCCATGTTCCTTTGCAGTGTCTGAACACCCTTCATTCCCTTTCCTGCATTCTGCCTTGGAAGCTCCAAGGAAGACACCAGAGGCACCCGCAGCTCACCTGGCACCTAAAGGAAAAGTCCAGGCAGCAAATCTGAAAATGCAACTGCTGCCATCCTGAGAGGAGAAGGCTCTGGGGAGGCTCACTCAGCCTTCCAGTGCCTAAAGGAGGCTTAGGAAATCAGAGGGAGAGCAACTTTCACAGCCCGTGACAGGCCAAGGGGGAATGGCTTAAATATAAAGAGATTTAGATTAGGTGTTAGGAAGA
>NW_008700372.1:0-507 GCF_000695815.1 Acanthisitta chloris
ACCTGCACAGCCACAGAGCAGCACTGAACACCCAGCCCTGGGAGAGAGAGACCTCCTGGCATTGACCTGCACAGCCACAGAGCATTGCCCAGCACCCAGCCCTGGGAGAGAGAGACCTGCTGACACTGACCTACTCGGCCTTGGGAGAGACCTTCTGGCACTGACCTGCACAGCCACAGAACAGTGCTCAGCATCCAGCCCTGCCTGCCTTGGGAACTGTTTGGGACACCCTGGGCAAGGGGGAGCCCAGCCCTCACCCTCTGGCCATGCATGACAAAATCCTCATGGACAAAGGGGAAGGGATGCCAGAACCTTTCCAGTAAATGAGAGCCAAAAAAGCAACGGGGGATGTGCATAGGAGACCAAGCAGTAAAGCAAACACTCAAACAAGAGCTCTGCTGTGCTTGCTAGTTTATACCCCACTAAAGGGAGTGTGTGAGATGAGGAGAGACAACTTGGCTAAGAGCAAGCTGGGGCAGGGGGACAGGACCTCTCACATAGATGTAA
>NW_008700373.1:0-507 GCF_000695815.1 Acanthisitta chloris
GGGGGGGGGGAAGCTGTGGAATTCTCTTGAGATGATCCTTTTATGTTTTAGTTGGTTTAGATACATTTGTGCCAAGGAGTAACACAGGGGTGTCAGTGTTGTGGTCTGTGTCATATGGGCCACCCTTACACTGGAAAGCTTTGCAGGATGGGTTTATTTCCAAGTGACATAAATACTTGTATATGGAGAGGACCATAGCCATGCTATTCTGCTCTGGAAACTATACTGCAATGTCAAATCTCCTTTGGGAAATGCACAGGTATCCTGAGAGCTGAGGTTTGTGCCATCAGCTGAGGAAGCACAGCATTCTGACCTGCACACATGACTCTTCACTCTGCTCACAAGTCTCTCATTTGATTTTCCCCAGGAGCTCTGACTCTGAAGAGGCATTTGAGACCCCGGAGTCCACTACACCTGTCAAGGCACCACCTTCACCTCCTCAGCCACCTCCTGAAGCAGCAGCAGCGGCAGCAGTTGTAGCAGACATAGCAGAGCAAGAAATAAAAC
>NW_008700374.1:0-508 GCF_000695815.1 Acanthisitta chloris
TTTTTTTTTTTGAATTGATAGCTCTGCTGCAGTGTCTAGTCGAACAACTTGACCTAAATTACTGATGATATGCCACATATAATAAAGTGTTTTTCCATGGGAAGTGAACATGCTCAAAGATGGTGCTTACAGCAAACTAAAAATCTTTCTTGGAAGCTAACACTCTGCTTTCTTCAGCAGCAGTTTCTCTAACCCTCAAAGAAAATATTTCGGATTCTTAGGAACAGAAGAAGTCGCTGTAAAGCTGTGCATCAGAAAGGACTCTAAGAATTAATTGATTTAAGAACATCTTGACTTGCAGTCTATTTTGTATTTTGAGAGTAATGATGTAACTATGTATTTAAAAACCTTGAGGAATTTCTTAATGAGATTTCTTATGAGTGGTCACACACTCTCGAGATCTCGAAACACAGTTGTTTGCATAGATCTGCACAACATCCATTCCCCAAGCAAATTAATTGTAGTAGCACATATACTACTTTCCTGAAAAAGCTGCAGCCCAGGGCTT
>NW_008700375.1:0-507 GCF_000695815.1 Acanthisitta chloris
TGTCTCTCCTGTTTTAATTATCTTCTACAAACTCTAAGGCTGATTTAGGTGTTTGAATCTTCTGTCTGCTATAACAAGATAGGCACAGCATCAAGAAGCTTGAATTTTGACCAGAGATGTGAGGAAACTAGGTTTTCCAACCCTTTTTCAGAATATCTTAATTGGGCTTATTCATCATATTGGGTCAGATGAAGACTTGTGTCTGCTAGTACTGTTCCCATTGACAACCATGGGTGGGTGTTTGGAAGAGAGATGGTGTGTGACCCTTCCCTTAGGCTCCTGACTACCAGCAGTTTAGGATGCCAGTGGGCTGGGAGAGGATGCTTTAGCCTCTAACCTTCAGGACATGAGTTTTGCCATGGGAACTGACCATCCAGATGCAATGACACTGGAACTGCCATCCCGTGAGCTGAGGGCAAGGAGACACCCTGCTACTCACAAAGCATGAAAAGCCCCTTCTCTTTGCTACTTCTATTCAGCCAAGAGTAAAAGACAGTGGTGGTAGCC
>NW_008700376.1:0-508 GCF_000695815.1 Acanthisitta chloris
CATGGAAGAGACCTCCAAGACGCCCCAAAATCCTCACTCCTAAAAACAGCCATTTCTGCCCCAAATTAACTCCGATTTGGCCCCCAAACCCCTCAAAATGTTCCTCTGGGGCTCCCTCCCTGCCCCTTCCCCGGGACCCCTGCCCCAAATTCCCCGGGACGCACCGAGACGCAGCCGGAGCTCGGGGACGGGTCGAGCGTCGCGCGCTCGGCACAGCACCTGCAGTTCCTCCCCCGCCACCAGGGGGCGCTGTGGGATCTCCAGTTCGGGCGCTCCGGGAGGCACTGGGACACCAGTTTCGTACTGGGAATCGCCTCCCGGTTCCTCCCAGTTGCTCCCAGTTAGGTTGGAGGGTGTTCCCAGTTTAGCTCAGATCCACGCGCAAGCGGTTAGGGCATCCCGGTGGTTTTGTGATGGTGTCCCAGTATATCCCAGTATGGCCCAGTGTGTCTTTATTATGAGGTTAGTATTCTCCCAGTACATCCCAGTGCCTCCCAGTCCCTTTCAA
>NW_008700377.1:0-508 GCF_000695815.1 Acanthisitta chloris
TCCTTTAGACAGCTTGCCATTGCCTAAGTGGCAGACAGGGAGGATTAGCTAAATAGTTTGTACAAAAATCCCACTCTGCAGAAGCACCATTAAGACCCCCCTGCAGAGGTCAAGTATTGCTTTCAGGAACACTGAAACAGTGAGGAAGGGAGGGCTAATAAAACTGAGTGGAATAAGGGGCACCAACAATGGTCACATCTTGCAATTACATGTGATGGAATAACTAGAAGAATCATAAAATATTATGTATTATATATAATACATAATATTTTATGATTCTTCTAGTTATTCCATCACATGTAATTGCAAGATGTGACCATTGTTGGTGCCCCTTATTCCACTCAGTTTTATTAGCCCTCCCTTCCTCACTGTTTCAGTGTTCCTGAAAGCAATACTTGACCTCTGCAGGGGGGTCTTAATGGTGCTTCTGCAGAGTGGGATTTTTGTACAAACTATTTAGCTAATCCTCCCTGTCTGCCACTTAGGCAATGGCAAGCTGTCTAAAGGA
>NW_008700378.1:0-508 GCF_000695815.1 Acanthisitta chloris
TGGGGTGCTAAGCCTTTGTGGTTTTTAGATGTTTTCCTTGGGGTACAAAACCTTAGTGATTTTTAGATATTTTTCTTGGGATGATAAACCTTTGTGATTTTTAGGTGTTTTTCTTGACTTGGGGTGCTAAACCTTTCTGAGTTAGCTGTTCTGCCTTGTTTTTTTGCAAGTAATTATTTTTTTCTATGCTTTCAGAAGGATCAGGCCAGCCCTCCTTGCTGCAGCTGTGGTTAGTGACAGAGGTCGTTCCCTCTTGTGATGTCCTTACTCAGGTGTCTGTAACTTGCACGTCACGACTTGCAAACCGCATAGGTAAGAAGATAATACTTAAGTCAAGAAACCTGATCTAGCACAACTAGAGGCTAGAGGTGTTGGGTTTTAAGGTTTCTGCCCCAAACCTTGGTAATGTGTCAGCTGTGCAAACCTGGCAGGGTCAGGTGTTGTACTTTGGGGATGTGCCTAAAGCCTCACAGAAGCAAGAGTCTGGAGGGACAGGACACAGGGAATG
>NW_008700379.1:0-508 GCF_000695815.1 Acanthisitta chloris
AAGTGTTTAACAGAACTTTGATACTCTGGAAGAGAGAAGCAGCAAGAAAGGAAAGGGTTAAGAGACAGAGAAGGAATTAATACCAAGTATGTTCAACAAAAAGAAGCATCGATAACTGAAAAATAAATCACAAAAACTCTTTGATTAAAGGTGATTTTACAGAGGTGAGGTGGAAGCTATCATGTTATACTTGGCCTTGTAGGATTTGCTGTAGGTATACCCTAACAAGTGCAAATAGCTCACCCCTTTTAACCTCCTGGCTGAACTACCTCTAGTGACCTCAAATCTGATGTTTGATAAGAACACACAGACAGACAGTTATTGCAAAATAGCTGATATGTTGTAAGTTGTTCCCCTGAGATAAGATGATTTTCTTCCCTCTTCCAGCAGTAATATTGTAACTTTGGCATTTGAAGTTCAAAAGGGATATAAGCCACTTTGTCTTGGCTGCCAGTCACTGTGAGACAATCCTTCACTAATAAGGAAAACTGTTAAGCCCATGTGTGAA
>NW_008700380.1:0-509 GCF_000695815.1 Acanthisitta chloris
GTTTGAGTCTCCTGCCAGGGAGCAGGAGCCCTGGCAGGAGACCTGACACGGGTCAGGAGAACACGGCTCTGCCCTTTCCCCTCTCCTTTGCATGCAGGTTTTAGGCCCTGTGGACACTGCATCTGGATGTGGTCCAGAGTCAGGAGGTCTCCATCCTTCTGGGACTGTGTCCCCAGTAACGCTTTGGGAAGAAGCAAATCCTTACTCATGGATGGAGGCAGGATACCAGTGCAGGGAACTGTCTTCAGCCCTTAACAGCTCCATTGGGGACAGAGATTGAGTTTGGGGTGATGACCAGGGCTCTGACCCCTCAAACAGCCAGTGTTGGTGTAGATACTGTCATTGCAAAATCATGCTCTGGGAGGATCTGATAGTCCTGTGGTGTGTGAGACTGAGATCTTTCAGCAACCTCTGCTATGCCCTTGCTTGGCAGCCTGAGGGCTTTGTGGGGCTGAAGTTGGCCTTTTATAAAAAGGAAAACTGCTGCAAAAGTCACTGTCTTCCACAAC
>NW_008700381.1:0-509 GCF_000695815.1 Acanthisitta chloris
CCCAAAATTCCAGTGGCAAATCAGGAGTTTCCAGGGAAGGAGCTGGATCAGGGAGAGAAGTGATTTCTAGCAGCTAATTTCCCTATGGAAAAGCAATTCCCATATTCCTTAAAACCTTCCTGCAGCTTGGAAGTGATTCCCACCTGGCTGTATCCAGGATATTCCTCTTGGATGTTGGAGTTCCCATGGAATTTGGGGCCCTGAGAGAGGTTTCCTGGTCTTTGGGTGGTGATTGTGGGAAAGGTGAGGAATGACAGTTGGAATTCTGCCCTGGGATGGGAATTTTTCCATCCAGGCTCAGACACAGGAGCATAGGGAAAGCAATTCCTTAGGGTGGTTGTGGCTGGAAAACTTGGGAATTAGGGTGGTCACTTCCTACCTGGACTCAAAAATAGGGAATAATATGGAAAAGCATTGGCTAAGGTGGGAATTTTTTAAGGAGTCGTGGATTGACTCCAGCCCTCTGGCATTGATCCCAAATTTCTCAGGATAATCTAGGGAATTCCAAA
>NW_008700382.1:0-509 GCF_000695815.1 Acanthisitta chloris
GTCGGGATTTAAGCAGCTCTTTTTCTCCCCACCTGCACTCAAGATGCTAATCATGTGTTTCTAAAATCAATTAGAAAATAGTGTGCAAAGCCCTTTGGTGTTCCTAAGCACTCTGTTCTCTGTCTTAAAGATGCTATTCATATGCAATATTGTCTGGCATTGATTATAACTGCAACAAATCAGCAATGGAAAATATAAAGAGACCAGTTCAGAATGCAACCATTCAGGATGCAGTAATATTTTACCTTATTTTAAATTTATTTTCCATTCTACATAAATATTTCTTATTAAAAATGGAATTTTTAATGCCATTTCTTATTCCTTTATTTCTTATTAAAAATGGAATATTAATTTCACTTGAAATATTTGGGGTTTGTTTTTTCTTTTAATTAATATATAACTTGTGTCTAGAGTTTTGGCCTCTGATAATGAAAATGAGCTTTGCACTGCATTCAACAGAAACCTGAATACAATCCAAAGACAGACACACTCTTTTTAATATTGGATTA
>NW_008700383.1:0-509 GCF_000695815.1 Acanthisitta chloris
AACTGCTACATTTCATTTGGTTAATTATGTGTTCAACTGAGTTCCTTGATTCAGACTAACAGAGATGAACTCCTTTGGACTGTGAAGTTTGATGGCAGCCTTGGCTGCACATCAAGACCTGGACTGGCTCCAGTATGTCCGTATCTTGCACTGGGAAACCCAAAACTGAACATGATGCTCTACATACAGTCTTGCTCCCAGGTGTGGTTTCACGCATGCCAAATAGAGGGGAACAATTGCTTCCATCAGCCTGCAGAATGCACTCTTAGTAATACAGCCCACAATACCATTGCCATTCTTTGCTGTGAGAGCCCATGGCTGGCTCCTGTTCTGTTGTTTCTCCTGTGGCATCCCTAGGTCCTTTACTGCAAAGCTGCTTTCTATTCATTGAGGCTCAGCCCATACTGTTGGCATGGGGTTGTTTGGACCTAGATGCAGGATTTTTTTTGCCATTGTTGATGGTAAAGGTTCTCATCAGCCCACCTCTCCAGCTCTCTTTGAAACACCCT
>NW_008700384.1:0-509 GCF_000695815.1 Acanthisitta chloris
CAAGCCTAGATGGAGCCAGTAGGAAATGAATCTGTCTGCCACAGATACTTCAGACAAAATTATTAATGTTTAGTGGCAGGAAAGTAGCTACCCCTTCAATAGATTGAATGATGACAGAAAGTCTCTGAGCCTTGATAAGGTTGTGGCCAGGCTGGCTTTTGGTCTCGAAGGTAGATAAAAATACTCTGTCTTTTGGGTTTGTAAAGATGTCTGGTCTTTTTTTCCTGTGTGCATGCCAAAGTGTAACTTGCTTATTCATCTTACAGACTGTCTTTAAGCTTAACCATAGCTTTTATATGTTTGTGTCACAATAAGTATGAGGTAGAAGGAGGTGAAAGTGCTGGAGAAGAGTTTTCATTTTCATTATGATGGAAATAAGAAAATACTTCTTTTGTTAAGGGTGACAATTGTTAGACTCTCTGAATCTTACTAAGTAGCAAATTTCAAGACTGTAATTCTTAGGCTTTGTAAGTGACTGGCTGCTCATTCACTTGTAGGTTTTTTTGATT
>NW_008700385.1:0-510 GCF_000695815.1 Acanthisitta chloris
TATTCCCTCATCACTACAAGTGAAAATCAGTGGGGTGACAGCACTCCACACTTTAAGTGCCTTCTGAACTGCTTCATCCATATGCTTTTTGCTCACATCTGGTGTGTGGTTCACAATTCTACGGTGTGAGGGTCCAAGCATTGATACTTAGTATCTCCAGAAAGTACTTTCCTAATATTGTTAAAATGATGAATGGAGATGTACAAGAAACAATGTAACCTGTAAACCAACAGCTCCAAGATTCATCTTGGACTGAGTTTGACATATATGATAGCTGTCCAACATATCTTTTTCATAACCATAATTGTGTGCACAGTATCAGTTTTTCTCAAAACAACTCTCTCTTAGCTGGCAGGTTGTCACTTGAACATGAGGAAAGGTATCTCCTCAGGCTTCTGTGACTCCTGAACCATTGGTCTTAGGCAGTTTTGAAGGTAACTGAGCTTGTATAGGGTGTGACTGATGTTTCTGTTTGGCTCACAGAATATTGGTTAGGTGTGACACATGACA
>NW_008700386.1:0-510 GCF_000695815.1 Acanthisitta chloris
CTTCTGCCCCAGCACATGTTCAAATGCTGTGTTTGGTTTAAATTGCAGACAAACAAGTAAAAGCAAATGCCATCTGCTCCCTCCTATGGATTTTTGGTTATTTAAGGAGAAAATTACTTAATAGGATGTTTCAAAGAACTGTCTAAAAAGTAAGGTCACAGTGCTCCAGTCAGAGTGCACTATCTGGAGTTTGTTAACTGGGTTCCCTGTTAGCAAAACTTTCTGTGGATTTATAATCCTCTGAGTAAACTTTTTCCATGTAGCTATGGGAGTAGAAAGTTGTCATAAGAACACAAAGTCTTTCAATATACACATGAATCCAACACACCAAGTACGTCACTGGGAAGTTAAGATAAAATTCCCTAGGTTAGCAGCCAATGCTATCTCTAGAGATGCTCAGATCCATTCTGTGACTCAGATTACAAAATCCAATTTAGTGTCCTACATCTTAATCCAGAGTATTAATTTTTTATTTTGATCAGAAATTTTCTTTTGCCAGAAGTTTTTCCT
>NW_008700387.1:0-510 GCF_000695815.1 Acanthisitta chloris
AAGTCCCTTTCCTTTCCCCAGGAGTGCCAGGACATACAGCTACGTGTTCTCCCAGCCGTCCCGCATGCCTGTCTACCCGAGCTGGGTTGGGGCAGACCATGCTGATGACCTGCAGTATGTGTTTGGGAAACCCTTTGCCACTCCCCTGGGCTACCTGCCCAAGCACAGGACTGTCTCAAAGTACATGATTGCTTACTGGACCAATTTTGCCAGGACGGGGTGAGTGATGCTACTTGTCTATTTGGGGCTCAGTGCAGCATTTCAGGCTGTAAGTTCTCAGCAGGATGTTTTCTGTCTGTATTTCTCTTCTGTGTCAGAGTCTGCCTCCCAATGAAGTTTGCTCAGAGTCCTCTTCATCCATAGCACACCTGAGGACAGGAAGAGCATTTTCATGACTTAATGCTGAGGTTTATTTCTGAATCCTGGTATTCAGATAGGACTTAAGCCCCTGTGTGGATCCAAGGACCATGCCAGTGGGGACTGAGGCAGGAGACTGCAGGTTGGCAAGTC
>NW_008700388.1:0-510 GCF_000695815.1 Acanthisitta chloris
TAAGTCAGTTAAGGAAAGAGTTTGAGCTGATGCATGTTCCCTCTGAGCACAAGGCCCCAAGGAAAGCAAGCAGATCAGATTAAAGCTGGCAGCTGCAGGTAAGGAGCTTGTGCATGAAGCAATTAGAGATCCCCTGTCTCACCACAAAACAAAACCCAACCCAACAACATAGTAAGAATGTTGAGGAGAGAAAGGTAAATTTAGACAAATAAATCATTACATAACCCTTCCCCAAAGTGTATGTCTTGGGTCAAGTTACAGCGAGACTGTGCTGCTCCGAGAATGTCAAGGTTACAACCAATGTTCAGAAAGCATAGAAGGGATGGTGTTTCATACTTTAAAAAATTAAAGGGGAAGCACTGATTGAAAGACAGGTAGTAATTAAATTGGCAAACTAAACAATCAGAAAAGCTGATATTTAAATGCAGAGATTTGTATCTTCTTTTCATGTGCTTTTTTTACAGTTTATCCAAATGCTTTGGTGGTTCAGAGAATTTTTAAATGACCCAC
>NW_008700389.1:0-510 GCF_000695815.1 Acanthisitta chloris
AGAGACCCCAAAGTGACACCTGGGGACACCCAGGGAACCTAAGGGGACCCCCAGGGACTCCCCAGGGACCCCAAGGTGACACTTGAGGTGCCCCAGTGACCCCCAGAGACCCCCCAGGGATCCCCAGAGACTCCCCAGTGACCCCAAGGACCCTCCAATGACCACTGGGGACTCCCAGAGACCCCCAATGACCCCCAGGGACTCCCAGTGACCCCCAGTGACCCCTGTGAGCTCCAATGACACCCCGTGACCCCCAGGGACCCCCTGGGGACCTCCCGGGACCCCCAGGTCAGTTGAGGGCGCGGAAGGTGAGCAGAGGTGACTTCTCGGGCATGAGGATGAAGCGGAAGACGGTCGGGACGTCCTCGGTGGAGACAGCCTCGATGGTGAAGTTGCTCAGGACCTGGGGTGGCCCCCAAGATTTGGGTCAAACCAAGGGTTTGGGTCAAGCCAAGATGGCTTGGGGTCTAACCAAGAGGGTTTGGGGTCAAGCCAAGTCATTGGGTCAAG
>NW_008700390.1:0-510 GCF_000695815.1 Acanthisitta chloris
ACCTCCAGCCTCTGCTCCAGGATGGAGAAGATCCGCTCGATGCCGATGCTGACCCCCACACAGGGCACCTTCCTGCCCTTGGGGTCAAACATCCCCACCAGCCCGTCGTAGCGGCCGCCTCCAGCCACGCTCCCAACGCTCACTGCCTCCTCCACCTGCTCCTTCTCCTGCTGCAGCAGCACAGCCTCAAAGATCACCCCTGTGTAGTAGTCCAGGCCCCGTGCCAGGCTCAGGTCGAAGGAGATCTGCAGGGCATGAGGACAGCCCTGTCATGGGGTGCTCGGGGGGCCACGAGAGCAGCATGCCCTCCTGCCTCAGCACCTCCTCACCTTCCCTGTGATGCCAAACAGGGTCAGGTACTCAAACAGCAGCTTCATGTCCCCCAGCCCTTCCTTGGCCAGCTTGTTCTGGGACAGCTCTGGGTCCTGGAGAAGCCTCTCGATCAGGTCCAGCCCACCTGTGGGGACCAGCCATGCCTCAGGTGTGCCAGGGCAGCAGCACCTGCCATGG
>NW_008700391.1:0-511 GCF_000695815.1 Acanthisitta chloris
TGTTGGGGGTTTTTTCTCTCTTTTATTCTGTTTTTCTCTATTCTAACTTAACCATAAGGACACTATGGAAATGAACATGTTACTTTGAGTATCTAATTTTAGGCTTGAAATTAGATGGTTTTGTGACTTTATAGGTTTATCATTTAAGACACAGCTTGTGCAGTGATGAATTTGCCATCTTGTACTTTTCTGCAGTGGTCCCATGTCACCCTGTTTCAATTCACCTGCTAAGTTAAATCAGCCATTAAGCAATAAATCTTTAAAGCCATGTAAGGGACATGTGTGCACAAATCAAATTATTTATTAACAATATACCTCAGCAAAATGTCACTGTGTACTGAAGACCTCTTGCACACCACTTTAAAAATAAGCTCCCCAGAGCCCAACTCAAAGAAATTGATTGACTGCACTAATGTATTCTCATGTATTACTCTTGATGCTAAACTTATCTCATGCATGAAAGACTTTGCAGGGCATTACACAAGTTTTTTATTCCTTGCTCTTGAAGGTG
>NW_008700392.1:0-511 GCF_000695815.1 Acanthisitta chloris
CTGGCAGAGAGACCTTCCTGCTCGTGCATCTCTGTGAACTCTGAGAACGGGCACGTGTTTGTGCTGCGCTCCCTGGACTATGAACAGCTGAAGCAGACCGAGGTTGTCATAAGTGCCTCCGACGCGGGGTCTCCTCCCCTCAGAGCCAACGTCACCGTCCGCCTTGTTGTGGTGGACGAGAATGACAATGCCCCGCAGGTGCTGTACCCATCGCAGGACAGCAGTCCACTGTCCAGTGAGCTGGTGCCCGTGTCGGCTGAGACAGGCTACCTGGTCACCAAAGTGGTGGCCGTCGATGCCGACTCGGGGCAGAACTCGTGGCTGTCCTACCACCTGCTGAGGGCCACCGACCCCGGGCTGTTTGCGGTGGGTGCCCAGAGTGGGGAGGTGCGGCTGAGGAGGCCAGTGACAGAGAGAGACACCGTGAAGCAGAAGCTCGTCGTGCTGGTGCGAGACAACGGGAAGCCACCACTCTCAGCCACCGCAGCTCTGAGCACCCTCCTGCTCAAGG
>NW_008700393.1:0-511 GCF_000695815.1 Acanthisitta chloris
TCCCCAGACGTGCAGCCTGATAAAGGTCCATCTTTTCCCTTGTTGTTTGCAGACGAAAACCTTGCTGTAGTAACAACCCTCTGAGACACACATCAACATTATGATGATGTTCTGGACACAATTTTAGCACGGTGTCAATTATGTTCCCCCTCCTTTTCCTTTCATACTCCTCCATCCCAAAACAACAAAAGGCAATGATTGCAGTGACCTGCAGAAAATGTAAAGCACAAGCCAGCTGATCCCTGGCAACACAATAGCAAGATTAGTTCATCTGCAGCGAACAAACACGTATTATGTGGGTTTTAAAGTTAGGAGAGGAAAATGCTGCGGTTTTCATGTATTTCTATTCACTAAGGCTGCAAGTTATTACTTCCATGCAGCTGAGAAGCCCTATTTTTAAACATAGCCTTCAGCTTGTTTTGAAATCTGCAAGCATCTCGCTTTGTTTTGCAGCAGCGTAATAAAAAAACCCGAGCCAGAAACGATCCCGTTTTCCTCCACACGCATCACC
>NW_008700394.1:0-511 GCF_000695815.1 Acanthisitta chloris
GATTTTACTGCATATTTTATTTTTTTAAATAAAAATGCTTCACCATATTTAGTTGTTTTAACCATGAAAAGAGTGGACTTGGGAATAACTATTCACTGTCCCTTCTGGAGAAGGACTGAAGATACCAGGAAGCAGATTCAAAATTGCATTAAAGCAGCTGCATTTTCATATGTGTACAGAGCTCTGAGGCTATTCTACAGCAGGTTGTGCTTCCTGAAAATTTACAGGGGTTCGAGTGACCTAGAGAAAGTTTTAGTCAAAAAACCCCCCAAACAACCCAAACCACCTCTTTTCTGGTATTTAATATTAATACCCACATGTCTGGCAAAGGCAGTTCCCAAGCTGTAAAGTGCTCTGTGCTAGGAGGACATTATTAGATAGAACTACGAGATGTTTGCCTGGCTTTCACACTTTATTCAGAGAATACTGGTGACTATACATAGACATTTCTGAACTAGACAAGCCTTTAGACTCAGTTACTGTGGTCAGCCCTTATTTCTTCTGTAAATTA
>NW_008700395.1:0-512 GCF_000695815.1 Acanthisitta chloris
TCTGGTTCCCTGTGAGGTTTGAGGGGTCTGAAGGGCTGTTCTGCCCATGAGGTGTGAAGGGACTGAGAGGCTGTTCCCTCTGTGAAATACGCAGAGGTTTGGGGGCTGTTCTCCCCACGAGGTGTGAGTGGTTCATCTGTGATCTGTGAGGAGGCTGAGGGTCTGTTGTCCCTGGGAGTGGAGTGGTTCCCTGTGTGGTCTGAGAGGTCCGAGACTGTTCCCCTTGTGAGGTTTAAGGGGGGTAAGGCTGTTGCCCCCTGAGATTTGAGGGAGCTGAGTTTATTCCACCCTGTGCCCCTAAATCTTCCTCACTGCACGGGCAGCACTGCCAGTTTGGCAAGTGTCACAGGAGCCAGGGAAGAGTCCTCACAGCCCCTTCCCTGCGGCACAGCTGGGCAGCAGAGCCCGGGACACCTCCCGAGATGCACACGAGGGAGAAGGGGCAGTGAGCGGTGCCGGTTCGCAGGGTGATGCGCGGGGGGAGAAGGGGCAGTGAGGGCTCGGAGCAGCTC
>NW_008700396.1:0-512 GCF_000695815.1 Acanthisitta chloris
TCCTCTCGTCTCCTCTCGTCTCCTCTCACACAGCTTCTTAGCTCATACAGCAGCTCAGGAAGACAGCAATCATCCCAGTGACAGCCCCGGTTAATGAAGTCGGCCCTCATTAGGCATTTCCGTTCCACTTGAAAAGCTCCTCTGTGAGGATGCTCCACTGGCCTGCGGCAGAGATGGATGACGTGGGCACGGGTGACACTCTGGGGTGGCAACCAGGCTAGCAAGGTGGGCAGCAGGGAGGGTTGGCATCCCTATGGGGCTGAGTGCATCTCCTTCAAGATGCTGGAGGGTTACAAACCCATATCCTGCACCCATCCACAGTCCAACCACAGCACTTCCCCTCTCAACCCAGCCTTGACCCTTCTCCCCATTCCCAGGGCTCATCCTGCTTACCAGAGCCCTGCAGCATGCTGGGGGACAAGACCCTGCACCAGACTCCAATATTTGGGTACAGCCACGTCCCTGCTTAGGAAAAGGTGGTAGAAGTTCATGGAGAGTGGTGGAGTCTGGCA
>NW_008700397.1:0-512 GCF_000695815.1 Acanthisitta chloris
TTTGTGATTTGGCTGAGGAATTCCTTAGCAAGAGTTGCCATAAAATGTGCCATAAATTAATTTGGAAAGTAAATTGCATTTTTCACTGAAGTTGCAGTTATTTTTTTGTCTGCTTGAATGATTTACTTATGTAAATATAGCTCTAGTCTTCACGCTTCAGCAGTTCTTGACAAGTGTACTAAATATGTTCTATCTGAGCACACTTGTCTTATATGAAAAATGGCTTCTTAGATGATGAGGGAACTTAGAATTAAATTCTGATTTCAGTCCCATATCTTCATTTTGTGTTTCTGGAACATTATGGTCATTGTGAGCTCAAGCAGTAAATGACAGAAAAGTCAGGATATCCCAAATCCTTCAGATGATTTGGAGAATGGGATTTATTTCGAACCATAACTGACAGAAATAAAGAGGTTATGATTTTGCTTCCTCATCATTTGCCCCTTCTCTAACATCCTACAGGTTGCAGAGTTAGTGACGTCGTTAGTTGTTAATGCTGAAGAAAGAGGAAA
>NW_008700398.1:0-512 GCF_000695815.1 Acanthisitta chloris
GAGTGACCCCAACTCGAGCCAGAACCATGGCCTGAGCCTCTCCCCACCAAACCTTTCAGGTGGGAAGGTGAAGAGATGCTTCTCTCCGTCGAAGAACGCGACTCTTCCGCGCTCGTAGTCGAGCGAGACGCGGATTCTCCTCGGGGCCGTGGGCAGAGGTGTGGGAGGACAGGTGAGAGCTCTTCCCCCTCGTCCCCATCGCTGCAGGGCCCAGACTCCGTGGCGCGGCGAGAAGTTGAGCGGCTCGTGGCGTCGCAACGATTCGCGACTGACGCCGGCGGCGCAAAAATCGCCGTCGGCCAGGTCTACCTGCCAGGTGTGTCTTCCAGAGGTGAATCCAGGTCGGCCCAGGACACAGGGAGAGGCGTCGAAACGTTCCGGACACGCCGGAGGATCTTGGGTGCCGAACGCCCAACGTACGCGGCGACCGTCCGAAGACAGGAGCAGGCGACGGTGAGCGGTAAGAGGGTCGAGGCGAACGTCTGCGGAGGGAGGAAAGGAGGGGAGAGGTG
>NW_008700399.1:0-512 GCF_000695815.1 Acanthisitta chloris
AGCTAACCTTGAAATTATCGTTTTGGAAATACATTTCTTGGCTCTTTTTAGTGACACAATTTAATCTTAACATTTGTCTTTCCTTCCATCCTCAGTTACAATGAATAACAAGTAAGAAGAATATCAATAATATGTCACACTTAATTCCCTTCATTTAATGATTTTTAAGGATGTTATGGTCATGAATAAATTAAGCATTAAGACAGTAGTATGGAAGTAAGTAATTTTGTGGTAGAAGGAAGAAAATGAAGTGTGAAGAGCCACGTGAGTCACCCAAGTTGAGTCAGTGGCTGATTGGGAAGCAGAACCTGGACATTTGGGCTCCTGCTTTTCTTCTAAGCACTAAGCACATTTTCTGAGTTTGATTGCTAGGAGTGTTGTGTATGAGAAAAATCAAAACAAAGACCTCATAAAAATGCTGCAGAAAGAAAATAATGAGTCATGAATCAGAGAACATCTGGATTATGAGAGCTTGAGGAGACTGTGTCCTGAAGGTCTTTCTGGATCCCTTT
>NW_008700400.1:0-512 GCF_000695815.1 Acanthisitta chloris
ATCCACTTGGGCTAAAGACAACACTCCCAGGAGTGCAGCAAGGCCAGTGCCCTCTGTCCCTGTGCTCACTGCAGAGACGGACCCAACAAAACACAGCAAAGTTCTCAAGGGACTTCCACCCACTCAGGGACATTCTCAGCCCTGGCTTGTCCAGAAATATGCCTTTGGAGACAACTCCCAGCTGCCTGCAAGGAGGTTTCTCCGTATGTAACCCCTTGTGCTGGGTGCTGGGAAATGCCCCTGCTCACAGCCAGGGCCTGACCCCGTGATTCAGAGCGGGATGGCCAGAGGGACAGTTTACGTGCAAGCACTGATGAAGGCGTGCGGGTGCACCACTGGCTCTGCTGTGTGCCTCGGGAAGGAGCGGCTGTGCAGCGTGCAGACACCCTGTGACTCAGAGCAGCCTCATCAGCCCACCATCAGGCTGGGGAACCTGCCAGCATCACAGATGCAGGGGAAACCTCTGTCTGTCTTGTCCTTTCCTTAAGAGGCGTAAGGAATAGAATTGTGCA
>NW_008700401.1:0-512 GCF_000695815.1 Acanthisitta chloris
ACCAGCACTTGAGATTTTTTTACCTCTTAGCTGGGTTCACATGGTCTTGCAGCAGCCCTCAGCCTCTTTTCCAAGGAGCCTTTGTAGCTCTGTGAGTTTGGTTTATTCCTCTTATCTAGGCTGTGACATATTTCATGTGGTACTTAGTGTCTTCTCCAGGTGGTGTTTTTCCCTCTCCAGCATGTTTGCTTCTGAGTATGACTCATATAAGGGAAAGATCCCAAACAAATCCCAAACATTTTACAAGGACATGTGTCAGGGCATCATTCAAAGATGCTAAGAATATATACAGCCACCTGAATTCTCTGCTTATTAACTGTTCCCCTCTGAAAGGGAACTTACTGAAAGTGACACTCCAGACAGGCTGTAACTAATGTTTCATGTATTTGCTTTAGGTGAACCAGGAGAAAGAGGAGATAGAGGATTTCCAGGCCGAGGACTGAAAGGTTATCCTGGACCAAGAGGTCTTCCAGGTAAATATAAGAGAGTGAGGGTAAAGAAGAGATGTAGTA
>NW_008700402.1:0-513 GCF_000695815.1 Acanthisitta chloris
GGGGGTCTCTGTGGGGGTCACCGAGCTGTCCCCACGCAGTGACACGGCGGAGGAGGACGATGACCTCTACGACTGCGTCGAAGCCGAAGGGGACGACGGTGACGATATCTACGAGGACCTGATGAGGGTGGAGCACCACCCAACCATGGTGGGTGTCCCCACTGGTCCCTGGGCTCCCCTGGACACCTGGACATCCTCCAGAACATTCTGTGTCCTGCAGAAGGTGGAGGTGGACAGGAGGCTCTGCTGCCTCCAGGAGTTGAAGCAGACGGAGGAGAGGTACACCGAGACCCTCGAGTCCATCTGCCAGGTGGGATGGGGACACTGGGGACATTGGGGGACACTGGGGCATGGAGGGACATGGGAAGACACATGGGCCATGGGGACACTGGGGACATCGGGGTCAGGGAAGGACTTTGGAGACTTGGTGGGACATGGAGAACATTGGGGACATGAGGGAGATTGGGAACATGAAGACGTGAGGGACATGGAGGACGTTGGAGACATGGAGGA
>NW_008700403.1:0-512 GCF_000695815.1 Acanthisitta chloris
TATGTCCAAATGGAACACGTAAGCAGAACTCCTAAATGGATTCCAGACATGATCCTGCTTGGCAGGGAATCCTAGAGATTTTCTTAATCAGTCGCAGCAGAAGTATTTCAAAGCAAAGGAAAATATCCTTTACAATTGCTGAAGGCTCTTACCAGAAGTACAAAACCCCTCCAAGGTGGAGATGAAAATCCTGCTGGAAGTAGCATCTTAGTCTTAGTGATTTCAGCAGATTTGAGTGAATCAAGAATGAGGAGCAAGGCACTGCTAGGAACCTCACTAAGGAATGACACATGCTGCCAGCATGGCCAGTTCCAGCAGGGAGAGATGCAGTGCAGTGCTCTGAGTGACATCACTGGACTCCAAGTGCTTCAGCTGAACTACAAATTGTACTCATATTTTTAATATTTTCAAGCTGAACTCAGCCACACAAGTTAGCTGAAACATGTCTAGGACCTTAAGACTTACAGACTAATCACTTGCCAGACAAAGATGTTGTACCAGATGTGGGGAAA
>NW_008700404.1:0-512 GCF_000695815.1 Acanthisitta chloris
TGCCCCTGTGTGCAGGCACACACGGCACGAAGCGATACCGAGGGACTGTGGTCTCCCCGTTCCTGCCTCACAGGGCCCTCAGCTGAAGCTGAGCCACCTGGCTCGACCCCAGATTCTTCCCCAGGGCTTCGACAGGACTGAGAGATCTCAGCTCAGAGTGACACGGGGAAAGCTGCCAGCTAAAAGGCATGCTCCTTTTGGAGGAGCCAACAGCAGGCAACGTGAAAGGCATTTGCTACTAAAAGAAAAGGAAATAAAAAAAGAGAAAGAGAGAAAAAAGAGAAAAACTGTCGTTGCTTGCTAGAACACAATTGCCCAATGCTTGAACAACTCTAATAACCAGCCAGTGTTGGCAGACTGATGTTTGTCTTGACAAACCTTTCTGCAAATTCACATGCAGAAGAAGAGGAAATACTGGTAGGACTTCAGTTACCAGTTTCTCAGGGGACACCACAAATAATAAGCAGCTCCCTCCCCAAAGTACCCTAATGGCATCCTGGCTTTACAAAAAA
>NW_008700405.1:0-513 GCF_000695815.1 Acanthisitta chloris
TCCTCATTCTTCTCTTCTGCACCTTCCTCCCCCTCCTCTTTCTCATTTTCCTAACCCTCCTCTTCTTCACCCTCCTCCTCTTCTCTTCCTCACCCTCATTTTTCTCCCATTTCCCCCAATTTTTTTCCCATTTTCCTCATTTTTCCCCACTTCCTGCCCCATTTGCACCCCATTTTTCATACCTTTTCTTGCCCCATTTATCCCCATTTCCCCCACTTCACCCCATTTTCTGCTCCATTTTTGCCCCATTCCACCCCATTTGCTCCAGATTCACTCCGAACTCCCCCAAAATCCCTTTTTCCCCCATTTTTGGGGGTGCCGAGCGCACACAGCCCCTTTGTCTCCTTCCTCCCCCCCCATACAGGAGCTCTTCCCACCCCTCCCCCCCAAAAAAATCCCAGCAAGGTGGGAAGGGGCCCAAGGTGGGGAAGAAGTGACATTTTTGTGAGGTGATGTCAATGGTTCTTCCCCCATCGAGGCCCCATGGCCTCTTCCTCCTCCTCCTCCTCCTCC
>NW_008700406.1:0-513 GCF_000695815.1 Acanthisitta chloris
TTGGCCATCCTGATTGACTCAAGGAAACTATTACATGAAAAAGGAATAATTATGACTTTTATAGCAATATCTTTCCTTGTAAAAAAGTTTGAGCTTTTTTTCAGTCGTTAAAGAACTGGAAGGCGTTTTATGATATGTTTACTAAAAGGTACAATGTAAGACTCTAGCTATAGGATTCACTACCAGAAGAAAAAAAGTAGTCATTGTTTGAAGAAGTGGTGTAGGTTGAGTGCATGGTCCTGCATTACTTAATTGATGTACTGTTTTGCTTACATTACAACTGTGAAATATTTCATTTTTCAAAGTGAAAACTCTGGTCTTAGGAATCTACAAAGTGTACCAGGAAGAATACTTGAGCAAAGAAAAAGTTATATAACATACACTTGATTAATATGGAATATAGGTGTTACTGTGTAATTAGATATTAGTCTGTTGCAAATGGGATTTCTACCTTGTGTAAAAGCACCTCCGTTTGTGTGTATATGTGTGCAAGTTTTCTATGCAAAAGCTCCT
>NW_008700407.1:0-513 GCF_000695815.1 Acanthisitta chloris
TTTCCTCTTGCCCATCATGATGCTCTGGACCATGTGGCAATGGGTAAGTGACTCTGCCCTGCAGTGTGGGTTTGGGAGCTTGGGCTGTCCTGTGTGTCATGGCTCTGGGGCACTGTGGGGGCTGTGGGCTGTGCCCAGGAGCTGCTCCCATGTCACCATCTCCTGTGCTTCCTGCAGAGTCTGCCTCCCAAGCCAAAGCATTGGAGGAGCAGCGGGAAAGCCCAGTTGGAGGAGCACAGTGGCAGGGACAGGGCACGTAGACTGTCATACATGGATCCACAACGTAGGAAGTCTTCCTCATGGGCCATCTGCAGCCACCGGGACTCGCAGGTGCTCCTTGGGGAGGGCAACAGGGAGCTGGAGAGAAGGTTATCCCAGTGGCGCCTGGAGAAGTTCTATGGGACAATCCACATTGTCAGCCCAGTGGTGCCAAGTGTGCCCTCGGTCAGAGAGCAGCCCAGGGCAGACATGGACCAGAGCACAGAAGAGCCCAAACAGGAGGACAGGAACTCA
>NW_008700408.1:0-513 GCF_000695815.1 Acanthisitta chloris
CACCAACTTCATTGCCCTTCTCTGGACTCATCATGGAAGCATCAAAAATATTTTTAATTTTATCATGTAAGCTTAAATACAAATTGGTCTTAAATTAATAAAATCACTCATAATTCTTCAGACTTCCAAAGATAGCCACAGTATGAAACATAATGAACCAAATGTCAGCACTGCACCTGTTTAAGTACTACTTAACAGTAGTACTTAAACTTCATTAAAGCCTCTTTTTATCAAAGTGTTTGGAGCCTCAAAGTAGAATTTCTCCTTTCATTAGGATTGGGTGACAAGCAGCACTAACATATTAGAAGATTTCTTTTCCATACAGCATGCAAAGGAATTATTTTAGTTTATTCATCATAAGTATAGTGACTCTGGTGTAGAAATCAATGTACTTGCATTAATTTTACAGTAATAATGTTAAGTATTGTATTAATTAATGGCATATTAATAGTCATCTTAATAGTTTTAGTTCAAGTATCAATATCTGAGTGCATTAAGATCATGTTCCAGTCT
>NW_008700409.1:0-513 GCF_000695815.1 Acanthisitta chloris
ACAAGGCAATATATTTTATTTTATTAACTGGCCAGGAAAAAGCAGACAGGTCAGATGCAGAAATTTTCTTAGGTGACTGAATATGCAGGATAAAATCTGCATGAGGACAGAATCAGACACCTCTCTCATTTTTCCTTCCAATTGAGCTACCCTATATTCTTCTCAGAAAGATTTTTTCCTACATGTATGTCCATACACTTGGAGAAAGGAGATGGAGACATGTGATGGAAATAAAGGTATAACAACTTAATTCAGTGGGTCTAATTAATTAACATCGGTGTAGCCTTTACTCTCTGCTGTGTCCACAGGAGTTCCTTATATACCTACATAAACATACAGAATTGTTTTTTAACGTACTTTGGTTAAATTAATACAGTTTTGTATCTTCCCACTCAGTTTAGCTGCTATAGAAGCATCAAAAACTGCTAGGATGATGCTGGGCTGACCAATCTCCCACTTTATATAAATAATCAGTTGTAAAATGCTAATTCATAGTATCTATGCCTTAACATA
>NW_008700410.1:0-513 GCF_000695815.1 Acanthisitta chloris
AACAACCAACCAACTCTCCCAACAACTCAACTCTCCCTCAATCCACAGCACCAACCCTCCAGAACATTTTATAGGTTCTCTCGCCCCGCGGGGCGGTCCCTGCCGGCCCAGCTCCTCAGCTCTGCTGGCGAGCTGTGTTATCGCTCGGCAGGAGGAGGAGCTGTCGGTGTTTCTCCCCTTTCCTGCCGTGCGCTTGCGCTCCCGAACCGGGCGTTTCTCGGGGCTGTTTTCGGGGGCTGTTCCTCGGGCTGTGCCCGTGTCCGTGCGGCTCGGGGTGCGGGACATTCCCGCACCGTCGGTGCATGGGGTGAGCCGCGGACAGCAGAGCTTGGCCATGGCCAGCGGCGGCCCCGGGGAGGGGGAGGCGAGGGACGAACAAGCCCTGAGGAAGCTGTTCGTTCGCCTGCAGAACGTGCAGGAGGGGACGAGCCCGGAGACGCTGGTGCAGACGCTGAGCGACCTGCGGGAGCTGTCGGCTCGACGGAGCGGTGAGCGCGGGGGCTCTGCCCTGCC
>NW_008700411.1:0-513 GCF_000695815.1 Acanthisitta chloris
TACCAGGATGAATAACCAGAAAGTATTCAACAAATATTTTCAAAAGTACATTACTGAGCCTTCCCTGTCAACAACATAAGAACTAAAATGCAAATAAAAGAGTTAAGAAATAATTTTTAACAGAAAATCTGCCATTATTTTCACATTCTAAGGAGAAAAGAGGAAGAAAACCAGAACTTCTGCAAGACCCAACAAGAGAGCAATAATTTCCTCCTAAGTTCAACACGCAGTTTTAAAATTGCATCCCAATTTTTAAATTGCATTTTTAAAATATTAACATGGAAGTTAAAATTAATTGTTTTAAGACAGAGAGCACTAATTTTATTCTCAAAGTACTGAATTAGCTTAGTCACAAATTTCATTAAAACGCAGATCATTGTCCAGTTGGGGCAAGCAGTTATACAAGGTAATGGAAGTAAAGTAGAGACAGAAAAAAAGCTGCACTGTAGCAAACAGGATTTTATCCTTCCACTATCCAAAGTACTCTACCCTCACCAACATAAATGGTAAGGA
>NW_008700412.1:0-513 GCF_000695815.1 Acanthisitta chloris
AAACACTAATTCATGTTGAGCTCCCTTTGCACACTAAATAGCCTCAGAAAATCCAATGGCCCTCTGACACTGACCATTACAAAGTCCCTAAGATGTCCAAAAATGCATCACAATTATGGGACACAGGCACCAGTTACAGGGCTGGAGGCAAACGGGTCGGTGTAGGAGCAACAGGCAGCGAAGGTGTGTTGAGTTGTAAACCCCCAGGGCATCTGGGACACCACCAACTCACTCCCCTGGGGCTCCAGGGCAGTGCCAAACAAATGTGTCCCCACACGCCATTCCAACACTCTGTGATGGTTTTGACCAGGAAATAAGCACTTAAATCTCTGGTTTTTAAGGATTATTGGGATTCTTCCTGTTTTGTAGACTGGAATTCCTCATTTACAGAGGGATCTGTAGCTCTGTAGCACATCAAGTGCACTAATAATGATCATAAACACTAATGTTGCTACACATCCATAATAAAAGGCTAAAAATGTTTCAAAAACCCCCAGTCTATTCAGGATCCAG
>NW_008700413.1:0-513 GCF_000695815.1 Acanthisitta chloris
CCAGCCCATCCAGGTCCCTCTGCAGAGTAGACAAGGAATGAACCATCAGATATATGATAAATGAAAAATAACCCCAAAGAATGCCTTTTTAAACCTGTCCTCCCATGATAAAAAGGCAACAGAAGCTGACCAGCCCTCACAGCCTGTACACAGTGAGTCTTGATTCAAGAGGCTTCCTGCAGGACAGGAGAATCTGTACTGATGAAAGAGGAAGATTGTGTGCAGGACCCTGGTTCCTCCCTGTAATCATGTTCCCAGCCAGCTCATCAGCATTTTTCCCTTCTTTTCAGCATTCTCTGCACCCTCCACCTGCAGCCCCTGCATGAATTGGACAATTCCCCTCTTGAAGTCATCTCTGTCTGAGAGAAGCCCATGCTCCAAGAGCATTCCCACTCCTTCCACGTGGCTGCTGCAGCACTGCCATGCTTGGTGGTGTGGCATGGAGAGGCTGCAGAGGGCAGGGAGCAACAGTGTGGGCACTGGCTTACTGGCAATCCTGCCTTGGAAAAATCC
>NW_008700414.1:0-513 GCF_000695815.1 Acanthisitta chloris
GTAAAAATACCTTCCTTTTTATTGAATCAAAAAAAAAAATGGATTTTTCCTCATCAAAGCACTTTCCCCTCCCACAGCAAGTTGCTCTCTGGTTTGGAAATGCTTTTGCAGATGTCAGTTAAGTGAAAATGTCAGAGGCTTTTGATCTGATCTGTGCCCTCCAAAGGATACCTGTGTTTATTTTTAACCTGTCTCTCGCCTCGTTTCCCTTTGACTTCTTAAAGCTGTTCTGCTGAGCCCTCCAGCAGGAAAATGTTGAAAACTCTGTCTTTTGGTATCTTGTCTCATCTTGCTTGATGGTGTTTCTGTTACTGTCAGGACTGTTGCTGTCGTTACCTCAGAACCTGCTTGTTCAAAGCTCTTGGTGATGCTAGAGATGCACTGACCTGGTGTCATCCCTCAGCCCTTTGCAGGAGGAGCTGAGAAAAGGCAGGAGGAGGAACACAACTCAACATAAGGTGGAAGAAGAGGTGACTGTGTCATGGGACAGTGTGAGAAGGGAGGCAGAAAGGG
>NW_008700415.1:0-514 GCF_000695815.1 Acanthisitta chloris
CTGCACAAGTGAACAGCATCAGCCCCTGGTAAACCCTGTGACAAGCAGGGAGCAGTATGTTTAATGCAAATTCTAGGGGAAAAGAAGAGACAAGCTCCTTATCAGATTTTGCAAGAAAGACCAACTTGCCTATACATTCCTCAAAGAGAGAATGAGCAAATAAAATCTGTCACCTGGCATTTACAAATAAGGCAGAGCATTTCATTCAATGGGAAAACAATATTTGATATACAAAAGGTTTGTTTTTAACTTTTGAGAAACAATATAATCAGACTTCAGTACAATCTTTACACACATATTTAAGAGTTTGCCTTATGAATCTCCAGTGGTGGCATCTGTGGAGAACTTTGGCTTGCCAGTCAGACTCTGGGCAGATGCCAAGTCTGTACTGCTAAAATGCCTGTTTAAACAGAGGTATGAGATAGGACAAGAGGATGTGATAGGACAAGAGAAAACAGCCTCAGATTGCACCAGGAGAAGTTTACACTCAATATTAGGAAAACATTCTTCACTG
>NW_008700416.1:0-514 GCF_000695815.1 Acanthisitta chloris
CATCAGCTGGTTCATCATCTTAACTCAAGTCCACCATTAAATCCAGAAACAAAGTAACACAGCTTTCAGAGATATCCGTGGGAGGAGGCTGAGCACCACTGAGGACAGATGTTGGCCAAGCATTTGGAAAACATTGTATAAAACACATTCAGAAACAGAAAAGGCAATTTAAAACCAGGCAAACAATGTGGTTCTGTAAACAAGCACCTAGGCTTCCTGGCATCCATAGCAACAGAAAACGATGGGAAGAGCCCAAGGGAAATAATTTCTATGATGGTTTATCAGCACTTACTGCTAATGCACAGAAAATAGGATCAACTTGAGAAAGACAAACCCCAAAACAACATGGAGGCAGTGAACTGACAGGCTGTTGTTTTAGTAAGGTATGGCAGATACAGGTCTTTGAAAACAGGCTCCAAAGAGCAAAGATCAGTGCGGAGTCAGTGTAATCTCCTCCCATCCGCCGGAGAGGAGCAGAGAGCTCCATGTTCTGCCAGTGACCAAAACAGGTTTT
>NW_008700417.1:0-514 GCF_000695815.1 Acanthisitta chloris
AACATTGAAATGACAACAGCCTGCCCCAATCTTGTGCTCTAAAAACAATGTGGCTGACCATGCTGAGGCAATGAGCCCTCCTCAGTTTCTAATGACATCGAAGGCAGTTTTCAAAAAGGAATAATGTTGGTTTGGGCCATTGTTTCTTTGTACCAGCACAAGCTCTATGTCCATCCTAATACCTCGTGCAGAAATAGTTCTTCTGCAACACAAGAGACACAAAACACACTGCTTTTTCTTCTCTAGTCTGACTCAAAAGGCAAAAGGAAGAGAACAGCTCTGTTAAGCATTGCCCACATATTTAACAGGAGGTAGATGAGGACCCAGTGAGAGTTGCTGAAAGCAGCTAAGCAGATTAGGTCCTTGACTTTCTAGGTGAAGTTGCAAGTAGAGCTGGGTGTCTGTGTGGGTATCTGAGCTTCTGGTGAGACCAGGTAGAACCTGTCTGCCTGACTGCAAGTGCAGTAATGGAGCTAATCCTTCCTTTGAGCTTGAAGGATTTCAGTGAAGCAAC
>NW_008700418.1:0-514 GCF_000695815.1 Acanthisitta chloris
GTCAGGACAGCTACTCATTGGGGAGTATATTTGGGAGTAATATTTGCAGGTATAAAAATTTATGAAAGTCAAATTACCTTTCAGAATTCATAAGATAGTAACTCCTAATAGTACCTAATCAAATACGAAGCATTTGGCAAGTGTCAAGATGGGAAAGGGAAATGGAACAAGTTTTGTCAAGAAAAAGAGGAACACTTCAAAAATCCTGATATGATCTCTGATGGTACAATGTGGTTTCAACCTGACTTTAGTGCCAACCTGTTGAAAGTCACATCTGAGAACTTTACACCTTTTGGAAAGTTGATTCATTTTCAGGCATGGTTTCCCACCTTAAAAGAAGCAATAAAATTAGTTAATTTATGTGTGTAATACCATAAGCAATGGTGTGGTATGGACAGCAGTCCCTGGTTTAGACACGTGATGGCTCACATATCCTATTTGGCAAAGAACTCCATTGTCTATTTGAGTGTAAAGCAGAGGTGTACAAGTTACCCTAAAACAGAGAAGACTTTCC
>NW_008700419.1:0-514 GCF_000695815.1 Acanthisitta chloris
GGGTACATTGTCAAGACAAAACACTTCGCTTTTTTTGGTTTGTCAAATCAAGTGAAACTGTTAAAGTCATATCTTCAGTTTCTTTCTGCTCAAATTAAACAGTCCTGTGCAGCCAGTGGAAGTAGAATCCCCTGCAAAAACAGCAGTGAAAGAAAGTTATCTTGGGCTGTGTTCCTGAGCTGGCATCTAGAGGTAACCCAAAGCATGGCAGAGGCCCCTTAATCTGTTCTCATTTGATGGAAAAACAATAATTACCATTCCTCCTACTATCACCCAAGGTAATCTGCCCTTAATAGTCAAGAAAAAATGTTAGCTGGATAGTCTATTTACTAAATTGGTTGATGTAAAAACTGCAACAAAATATAAAAATACTCCCAAAGTCACAGACGGCCAGAACAGCAAAACATTTAGATATAATACTTTTTACTTTGCTTTTGAGCTAAGAGGTTCTTCTGGTGAAGCAAATGCTCAACTATTTGATTATCAGTAGAGCTCCTACAAATGTCATACTGGA
>NW_008700420.1:0-514 GCF_000695815.1 Acanthisitta chloris
CTTTTCAGTGTTTGCATAGAACAGTGATGTTCTGCATTGCAAGTCCAACACATCCAGAGCACATCAGCCTCAAAACACGTGTGTGCAATTTATTTTCCAAAGGATTTCTTAATTGGAAATACACTTGTTTGTTTTAGCAGGAATCTGCACAGTGCAACATGCAAGTGTTTCTACACACCTTTAATATTGCAGCAAGTTCTGGTAGCACCCAAAACTTCACAGTTTTTATGAAGGGGATGCTGCCTAGATCTACATATCTATTGTCATTAGCGAAGCAATTAGTGCTGTCTCAAAATTCTGTTCAATTCCCTTACATTTTTGTAGAGTTGATGGTTTTTATGCCAAAACCAAACACTGAAATCACCTTATTGACATAAAATTTAGGAACTCGAGTGGTTCCTTGCTCAGCTCTTTCCTAGGCTGGATAAATTATTTAAATTTTATTAAATAATCAATTTTCTCTTGTATAGTTTTCTAGCTGTAAATGGAGATGATGAACTCTTCACAGCTCACA
>NW_008700421.1:0-515 GCF_000695815.1 Acanthisitta chloris
GGGCTCCAGTTCTGCTCCGTACAGACGGTGTTTGGGGGTTCCAGGCCTGCCCCGCACGGAGGTCTGGAGGCTCAGTGCCCTCGTGCTGCCGTGCCGGGGGGTGTAGGTGAAAAAGTGGGGGTCTGGAGGCTCAGTGCCGCGGGGCTGCAGTGTGGGGGGGGATGTAGTGTGTGTAAGAGGGCGCTAGGGGCTCTGCGAGGGCAGTGCGGCCCTGCGGGGGTTCGAGGAGTTCAGTGTTGTGTTATGGGTGTGAAGGAGGGGGCAAATTGGTTAGAGACAGTGTAAAGAGTCGCTTACAGGAGCTTAGTAGATAGAGCTTTAGAGATTTAGTCCGGTTGTTAAAAAAGCGAATAAAAGTACAGAATAAATTTGCTAGCCAGTGTTTAGGCAGTGCAAAGTAGCAGTCAGTAATCTCTTTATTTAGGCTTTATTGAAGGCTATGCGAGATTAAGTATCTGTTGCTGATCCGTCTCTGTGTTTTGCAGGCCAACATGCAGATCTTCGTGAAGACCCTG
>NW_008700422.1:0-515 GCF_000695815.1 Acanthisitta chloris
GAACACAGATCCCCACCATATTTAATCTGCTTAAATAAAATTAAGTAAGGAAAGCTCCTTGCTGCTCATAGTCAGCAGATTTGCTACGCATGATCTCTGACACACACCCTGCCGAGGTTTCATGTTGCTGCATTCCCCTAAATTGAAGCTTATGCTCAAAATCTCCTGATCATGCAACATCAGCTCTTCAGTTTGGAATTCCCCAGACAGTTACCCCAGATATAATTTCTCCTTTCTGCTTATAGTTACTTTGAACATAGCCTGCAATTTCAAAGCACCAGCCTAGCTCACATCTGCACTACTGAAGAAAGCAGCTCTCTCTTCCCCCATTCCAGAGCACTCATGTTGGCTACACTGTGATCCAGCTCAGGAGCTGCTGTAGCACATCAGCTCCACAAAAGTCAGGGGGCTCCTTTAGAGCACTATGGATTTAGCTCATTTCCCATCAGTGCAGGACACACTGGTAGAAATTTGTTCTTACAGCTACCATTTCACACTCAGAGAAGATACTTCTT
>NW_008700423.1:0-515 GCF_000695815.1 Acanthisitta chloris
CTGAGTAACCTCCGAGCAAGGGCTGAGGAGCGAGCACAGAAGTCCCACGGAAAGGCTGAGTAAGGGCTGAGTAAGTGCAGAGCGAAGGCAGAGCAGAATAAAGCACGTGGAGTAACCCTGGAGTAAAGTGTGAGGAGCAATAAAGTCCCAGACAACGCCGAAGGAGGAGGAGCTGAGCAAGGCCAGAGGAAGGAGAGACCCTCAGAGTTACCCCGGAGTAAGTTCTGTCCAGGGGAGTGAGTAAGCTCAGAGCAAAGAGCTCCAGGAGGAACCTCGGAGTAAGTTCTGAGCTGGGGCAACATCCCCAGAGTAGGAGCTGAGTAGGAAGCGAGAAGGGGTCGAGTAGCCGCGGCGTGGGGCAGGGAGAGCCTGAGCCGCCTCGGAGTAACGTGGGATTTGGGCCTGAGTAACCCTGGAGTAACCCTGGGGGGAACCTTAGAGTAAAGCTGGGAGTAACCTTAGAGTAACACTCCTCACCCCTGGAGCTGCAAGAGCCCTGAGTGACCCTGGAGTAA
>NW_008700424.1:0-515 GCF_000695815.1 Acanthisitta chloris
TTTTTTTTTTTTTTCTTTAAGCCCTGACTTTTTAAATTTAATTCAGAGTTAATTTTCTAAGGGTCATATTGTCATGTCTTCTCATCTAGAATTCTGGAAAAATCTTACAGGGTGACACTACATGTGACACTTGTTTTCTTGTTAACATTGTGATATAAAGAATAACCTAAATGGTAATGACTGTAGCTGAACACTTGTGTCAAGGGGATTCTTTTGTGACACAGGCCTGTACCACTGTGACAGGCTTAAAGAATCTCTGAACATGCCTGTTGGACCAAGTTTGTTTGGTGCTGTGACAGTAGTGCATAGTGGGTGTGAGCACTCCCTACTCCTGAAAATGAAACGTGTGAGTGTCTCTACTCCCTTCAGGCTCAGTGAGGTGGGAGTGGGATTGACAGAGGATTTTGCTGCACCGATTTCCATTTCATCTTTTTGGTTCTGCCTGTTTCCTTGCTTTGCCTGTCTATAGTCTGGGGGTAAGAGTTTACATAAAGCTGCTTTTGTACTTTTTTTTT
>NW_008700425.1:0-515 GCF_000695815.1 Acanthisitta chloris
ATCTGCAAATGTCTTGCACCTGCTACATCATTACCTGGCATGAGCACTTAGGTCAGGGTTCTTGGAGAAGTTCTCCTTGTAGTATCGCATTGAGGACACAATGGAGGATGTCACCCAATAAATCATCACATTGGTCAAGAGCTCATCAAGAGAGTATTTGCTGTTGAGAGAGAAAGATGAAGATATGTAACTGGAAGCTGTTTCTCCATGCACTGTATTGAGCTCATGGCCTGAAGAACAGTTGTTCCTGTTCTTCACTCATTTTCAAGCAGCAAATTAATCAGTACCCACGTGCCCAGAGCAAAACTGCCTAGTGCTTATAGCAGGCAGTCTGCTATGTGTTTAAACTACTACTTGTTACGTGTAACCTTTCATCCTTAAATTTCAGTTTTGACTGGCTAATCTTTTACTTGTTTCCTTGTATTAGTTATCAACACTCATTCTTTTACTGAGACTTATGGAACAACATCTGTTTTCTTACCTTTCCAAGCCTCCATCATCTTTATGCAGAAATG
>NW_008700426.1:0-515 GCF_000695815.1 Acanthisitta chloris
ACAAACAAACAGGTGTCTACTTGAACTCAAACCTGACCACAACATGGCATTTCTGTTAAACTGAGACCTGTCTTTAATGTCTGAGTCCAAAAAGAAACATCTGTTTGGCAAGTAAAGGAGCTGCAGCAGCATATCCAGTAACTTTGGACAGTAAAACTCCAGTGTCTCATCACTTGTTTAGCTGGAGTATTTTTCATGTTTCTACCTTAAGATTTAATTAAGCACTTAGAAGAAAACTGTAGCAGTTAATTCAGTTGCAAAAATGTTAGTAGATATTTCTAATTCCCTTGCACATCACACATAAAATGTAATTACTTAGATATCTTCTGTCTAGAATATTTTGGCCTGAAAGCCACTTGTCCAACGATATCACCAAAGGAGACAGCAACCTTGAACCAGGAAGTGCAGCAAATAGCTACTCCTTAGAGGCCTCTCAGGCAAGTTCACCCTCCTGCATTATGTCTAAGTCCATTAACTCTTGATGGGAACACAGCCTGAGGCAGAAGGACTGCAGA
>NW_008700427.1:0-515 GCF_000695815.1 Acanthisitta chloris
TTTTTTTCAGTAGATTAACAAGTAACTTAATGAGCCTGAGATTAGGACAGTTGAGCCAGGAGTTCAGCAAAGAACTGTATCCCATAAACCAGACTCAGTCTTCCGTTTGGCTCCATTAGCCATGTCTTGCTGAGGAGCAGAAGAATTTTAAAGGTTCCCATCCATCAGTTACATCATTTTGGGATGTAGCCATATACTGTGCTAAGGTTAGATAGGCTTACACCATCTCATACCGTGGCTGCTATTAGAGGTTTTGGATTCTTAATGAATGGGAAAGAATTAGTCACTGAGATAATTAACACTGTTGTTCTAGGTCTGTCAGTAATGGAATTCTTAAAGTAGAGTTTGGAAACTTCTTGAACAGTATAAATGAGAGCTCAGAGTCCAGGTCAGTATATTTGATTTTTCTTCCAGAATTGCAGGTTGTTGAATTGAAGACCATATTTTCTAGTGTTTATTTTGCATTAAGTTAACTTCTCAGGCATTATAGTTTGGCTTTTATTCTGCAAGTTATT
>NW_008700428.1:0-516 GCF_000695815.1 Acanthisitta chloris
CAATAAATATAATTAATAGACTCATTAATGAAGTAGCTATCCATCAGAAAATTAAAAATGGTATATTTTTTCTCATTTTCGCATTTAATTTTAATTTCTAGAGAAGGATATGTCCACTCAGGAACTATACAGCATTGGCTCAAGTGGCATAAATAAGCAGAATGGACAGCAAAGGTTTGTAATATTGATGGCAGTAACATCTACTACAGCAATATAATTAGTGAAAGACTGTTTCCAACTGGCAAGCTATTTAAGAAAGTCGAAGAGAAACAGCTGAGACATTTGTATTCTAATTCAAGGATTTGTAGCATCAAAGTGATATTAAAACTACTAGTATCACAGGTAAAATTATATATTATAGGAAGGAGAGAGCAAAACAAGTTCAGAACTAGACACGATTTGTGGTATCTATTGTTTCTCCAAGAATATTGCTCGGCAAGTTTTGTAAATTAGCTAGTCAATATAACTGAGCAGTTAAAAAACCCCAAAACCCCAAAACCAACCAAGATTAGATTA
>NW_008700429.1:0-516 GCF_000695815.1 Acanthisitta chloris
GAGCAAGGGGCTCTTTTCATTTACTTTTCCTGCCAAAACCCTATACCTCTTGTTCAAATTGGCTCTCTGTTGTCAGTGGAGGCATAACAGCACTGCAATTGAATGGATAAAGGGCCTGTTTCTGACTACAGTTAGTGGCTGTATCAGCCCAGATGGTTACCCTGGGGCAGGCTGTGTAGGGCAGGTTCTTCTTCAGTACAGGCTGAGCCTCAGTGGCCAAAGACTCAGGGGACCAGGGATCTTGGACATGTTCTCAGAGCCCTTGAGCCCAGGGCCTTCAGCCTGTGTTTTCCCATGAAGTCCATGGGTCAGTAGCTGTGATGACCATGATGATTACAGACTTTTGTTTTGTTTTGGTCTGTGTGCCAGAACATTGTTTCTTGGCTGAGTCAACACTTTAATGAAACTAAAGTAGTTTGACAGTTTTTCTGGCAAACAGCAGATGAAGCTGTGTGGAACATATTGAGTGTGTGGGGTCCCTGTTAGCAGACAATGCTGCTTTTACTACTGCTTACC
>NW_008700430.1:0-516 GCF_000695815.1 Acanthisitta chloris
TTTTTTTTTCAAAGAATCCTACAATTCCACCAAAGAAATTCTATCACTCTTTTCATAGGTGATACTTCACTTTGTCTTTCTGGAAAATATCTTTAATTTACAGTATCCTCTTACAAATATCTTACTACAGATCTTTTAACAGCCTAAAGATATTTACTTTCAGCATCTTTCCAGTCTAGAGAATCCTGGGGCAGTTTCCTTAGGTAGTCCTTTAGAAGCATCTCGTAGCGTGGAATGCGTTGTACTGGTTCTAGCATGTGATGCTGCAATGTCAAATTTCCACACACTTTTTCCTTCTAAAAAATTGCAAACATATTTCAGTGTAACAGGCAAAAACGTTATTACCCTACAGTAAAATAAAAGTTATGACTGAGGAAACATAATGTCTTTTGAAACATGCATGATAGACCTTCTGAAAGAAAACAGAACTACTTTATCAAATCAAGGAATTGGAAAATATTTCCTAACCCTGTAAAAGCTTTTCTAAGTATCCAGCAGTAAGTATCCGATTAAAAA
>NW_008700431.1:0-516 GCF_000695815.1 Acanthisitta chloris
CCTCCTTCTCCTCCTCCTTCTCCTCCAGCACCCACTGCTTCTTGTGGAATGTGGGTTCTCCTACCTGGCTCACCTGGAGCTGCTCATGGGCATCCCACAGAGGGCATAGGGCACCCCAGGTTGCTCAGGTGGGGGTCACTGTGTTCCCTTCGTGGTACAACCCCTGGGGATGGATCTGGGGAAGCAGCAGGAAACCAGATTCACATGGGCACTGGGACATGGAGTCAATACCTGCCACAGCATCGTGCACGGATCACAGGTCTTGGTGTGCCTGGCACAGCAGGAGATGGGAGAACCCCCCCAAAGCCCTGTGCCCTCCCCAGTCCCGCAGTGACTTCATCGGGGGCCGCGTGGCCGTGGCGCTGAGCCTGCCCACGCAGGAGGAGTGTCTGAGCCTGGCAGTGCTCGACATGCTGCGCATCGCCAAGGAGGAGAGGCAGAGCCCCGAGCAGCTCTGCAGCCACGTCAGGTGAGCTGGGGGCACGGGGTGGCCACCTAGTGGGACAGCCTGGCATC
>NW_008700432.1:0-516 GCF_000695815.1 Acanthisitta chloris
GGAGAAGAAAGCAAAGGAGATCTCATGTGAGATTGCCTGGAGGGGAATTTGGGAGATTTTCACTGCTTAGGTCTAGAGATTGGAAAAATGGTGACACTTAAATTAAGTGCCCCCTGTCAAGAAAATGGTAATAAACACAACAGGATTGAGGAGGTGGGGGGTGTGGCACCTGTATCACTCTTAGATGTGTTCTTGAAAGAAACTGTTTACATCTGGAAGATCCCAGCCCAAGTCTGACAGGATCTTCTGAATGGGAATTTGAAACCAGTCTCAGCAGAAAAGAGGGAAAGACAGTGGAATGGTTTGAATACTAAAGAGGGACAGGATGCTACTCAGAGGACTTCAAGGAAAACAAGACAATCAGAAAACAGGAGGAAGACCAGATGGGGGAACAAAACAGACCTGCAGAACCTTGGAAACAGGCAGGTATCTGTGAGGGGGGACTTGTTGGGAAGAAATGATGAGCCTGCTGCTTATTTGGGATCAAAGAGCAAAAGGCTTCAGGGTCTGCCAGGG
>NW_008700433.1:0-516 GCF_000695815.1 Acanthisitta chloris
ACCCTACAGTGTTCCCATGGAGGCCTCCAAGTGGCCCCAAAGTAGGCCATGGTGGCACCAAAGTGTCCCCGAAGTGTCCTCCCTGTGCCACAGAGTGTCCCCATGGTGTCTCCCCATCCCCCTAATGTCCCTCTTGTGGCTCCAGTGTCCCCATGGTGCCCCCACAGTGGTCCCATAGGATCCCCAAAGTAGCCCCAAAGTGGCATCTAAGTGTGCCCAAAGTGATACCAAAGTGATATGGAAGTGGCCCAAAGTGTCCCCAAAGTGTCCCCATGATGTCCCCACAGTGTTCTTACGGCATCTCCAGGCACCTGTGGTGTCCCCCCCTGTCCCCAGGGCTGTGTCCCTGTGCCAGTGATGTTCCCTGTGTCCCCAGGGCTGTACCCCTCGGCTGAGGCTTTCCAGGCTGACCTCGAGTCCATGTGGTTTGGGCTCTACTCACGCTCGGGAGGGAAAGTCTTGGACTCCTCTGGCTTTGAGCACGTGTTCCATGGTGAGGGGACAGGGGGGACATGG
>NW_008700434.1:0-516 GCF_000695815.1 Acanthisitta chloris
AGATACTCAAATCCCACTACTGTTCAATTAGACAGACAGTTCTAATGGAGAGCCAGTGAAAATCTCAGTCATTATTTTTCACTCTGTTCTAATCTAACACATTATGTCTCATTCTTCAACCCTAAAATAGTTGAATTTTTTTCTATAATAAATATTGGCAGGACCATCCATTTAAATCTAAACCACACATGTATCAATACCATGATCTTCTTGTGATATTTAAATGTTTTGTCTCCCCTTTACAGACAGATAACACTGGCACTATATTTGGACTAATTAGCACATTTAACTTTTCACAAGTTCATTTCATTCCAGTCCTACTGAAATTATTGCAAGAAATTCAAAATTTACTTCAGTGGAAATCACATGGCAGAATTAATATTTCCTCATTTCTTAAGGTAAAGAAGTCTTCAATACAGGCTGATGTCTTTATATTGTTTGCCTTAACATACCACAGGGAATAGATGTATGAGAAAATGTATCAACCTGAACGCAAAGAAACACTTTCAAAACTCT
>NW_008700435.1:0-517 GCF_000695815.1 Acanthisitta chloris
TTGGGCTGGAAGGACCTTAAAGCCCATGTCATTTGATCCCTGCCATGGGGGTTGGAACCTTCCAGTAGAGGAAGTTTTTCTATGTGCTATTTTTATACTAAAAAGTGAGTGCTGTTAGGGGAAAGCAAGAAGAGTCTTGGGAAACTGCAGGGGCTGACAGTGAGGATTAGAAATGGATACAGGTATACAGCAAGAAGTCAGAGAGCCCAAGGTAGGGACAGAGCCTGCCAGGAAAAGGATGTTTCTATTTGCAGTGCCTGCTTGAAACTAATGAAACAGGGAGGGAGGAAACACATTGTTTGGTTTTCTTCTCTACAGGAGTTTGAATGTTTAATAACCATGAGGCACTGAAATCCTTCAGCCAAAGCTTCAAGTGTTGGTGTTCTCAGGCATGTCTTTGTGGGTTTGGAACTGCACTTGTTCTGTACACTTGTACTGTACATTGCAGGGGGGTGTGTGAGTTTGGAGTACAGAACATAGAAGCCCAGACTGGTTTGGGCTGGAAAGATCTTAAAGC
>NW_008700436.1:0-516 GCF_000695815.1 Acanthisitta chloris
TGTGTGTGTGAAAGCAGGTAAGCTTTCAGAGCTCTTTGGGTTCTCCAGAAGGCTTTATCAGTCCTGATCCCTCTAAATTTAACTCCTTACTGTGAAGGAAACCAGTATCAAGCAGGTGACCTGCCATGCATTGGAAATTCATAAACAAAATATATAGGGTTCCCTTTTTCCCTTACAAGATAAACTGGAGAGTACAATCTAATGATTTCCTAGAATGTAATTAAGTGGGAAGGTATTTGCTCCCATAAAAGCTTCCCCTATGGAGCTGAGATAATGTGAGTGGTGGAATTGCCTGAAAGGTGATGAATTTGAACAAGACAAAGCAGGAATAGAGAGCTAGGGAAGAGACTACATTAATAGTGCTTAGAGAGTGCTTCAAAGGGTCAAATGCATTGAATTCAGTTGCAATGGGAGCAAATCCTATATATCTAACAGACAATATAGACATCATTTCATCAATGAATTAAGCATTAATGAACAATGTTACTGCAGAGAATGAAAAGAACATGTTCTTTT
>NW_008700437.1:0-517 GCF_000695815.1 Acanthisitta chloris
GAGGGGACACTGGGGTTACTGGGAGGGAACTGGGCGGGAAATGGGAGAGAAGGAGAAAAAAATGAAAGGAAAAATAAAGGGGAAAAAGGAAAATGTATAAGGGCAAAGCAAAAAAAAAGGGGAAAAAAAAAAGCAGAAATAAAATAAGGAAAAAAAGCCAAAATAGGAAGAAATAAAATAAGAAAAAAAGGTGAAAATGAGAAAAAATAAGAAAAAGAGGTGAAAATGAGAAAAAATAAAAAGGAAAAATTGGAGCAAATAAGATAAAAAAGGAAGAAAAAGAAAAATAAGAGGAAAAATATATAAATCCAAATAAAGGAAAAAATAGAAAAAGAAGAAGAAAGGAAAAATTAGAAAAATAAAACAAAGGAAAATAAGAGAAATATAAGAGAAAAGGAAAAAATAGAAAAAAAAAGGAAAATATAGAAAAATAAAAAAGGAAAATAATAGAAAAATAATTGAAAAGGAAAATAATAGATAATGAAAAGGAAAAAAATCGAAAAATAATAAAGGAAAA
>NW_008700438.1:0-517 GCF_000695815.1 Acanthisitta chloris
GACTTGAGCAGCCAGTTCAAGGTGCTGACTTCAGTGGAGGGCTTGGACCAGATATACTCCAGAGGTCCCTTCCAACATCAGCAATCCTGTGATTCTGTGACCATTAGCAAAGACAAGAGATAACAAGATGCTCAATGAGCCCAGACCTACCAGTGCTTGAAGAACCAGTGGGAATCCAGGTTGGGGTACCTGGCGTGGAAGGGAGAAAACAGCAAGTGAGAGCACAGCATTTTACCCAAGACAAAGGGCCTAATGGGCATCACCATTTGGCTCTCTGCATGGACAGAGAACTCTCGACATCCTGTCACCAGAAGCCATCAGAGAAAGACATGGCCCTGCCAAGGAGGCTCTGCCATAACCCCACAGAGACCTGCCCTCTCAGGCATGTGTCTGCACCCCAAAGAATTATCCTTTGGACCCCATCAGCCCAGAGCACAGACAGTGCTCAGATCATGAGGTAGCCCCAATGAATGGGGTTGGCCATCCAGCAGGACACCTGGGACAGGAGATAACCAGA
>NW_008700439.1:0-517 GCF_000695815.1 Acanthisitta chloris
TTAGGAGTCTTCCATTATTGAGTCTGTCAAGAAAGGCTTAACACATAGTAAACTCGATTATGGAAAAAATTTTCTTTTTTAATGTACAAACAATAACGTATTAACTGCTGTTGCTTGAGATGTGAGGAGTTGGTGTCCTCATAACAGATGAATAATTATGGAGGATACTAAGAAAGTGCACTGGACTTGTGTCTGACAGACTTGGGATCCAAGCACTCTGTTGCTGGAGACTTACTGAGAGACATTGGACACACTTCAGTCTTGAACTTCAGTACTATAATAGTGACTCTGAGAAATTTTAGATTTTAGTTAAGTAGAATCTGGGGTCACAGGTTATGTGTTTTACATTCAAAGAGTCAGGTGCCCACTTTTCTTTCTTGCAGCTGAGACCCTAAATACAGGGCTATTAAATCATATATTTCAGGGGAAGTTCAGACTGGATATTAGGAAAAATTATTCACTGAAAGGATGGTGAAGCATTGAAGCATGATGCCCAGGGAAGTGTTGGAATCACCAT
>NW_008700440.1:0-517 GCF_000695815.1 Acanthisitta chloris
GAAAATAATCCCATTATTAGTCTATAAAAGTTATTTGTTTTGAAGGCAATACATTTTGATGGAGTAAGGATTTATGGCTCAGTGAAAAACCTGATCATCTTTAATTGCAGTGAATCTAGGTAGTAAGCATGAGGGTGACGGCCAGGATACCAGTACTCTACAACTCTCCTCCTGAGCAACAGAAAGACTGATTCACTGGCTTAAAGCTGTCAAGATGAAAGTGATGGATCCAGGCTTATGTCCAATACCTCCTGAATACCCCAAGCGGAGCAGGAAAGCTACATTTGTTGTCACTGAGGAATTTCCTGCTTTTGTGGGGGGCTGTTACCCTGGGATGAAGACACACTCCATGCACTGGAAAATGAAGAAAGAGGTAAAAAAGAGAAAAATTAGTCCATGACTTTGAAAAGAAGTGGCATGAAAAGAAAATATCAGGAAGTTCTTCTTTCAGTGTTTCCCATACGAAAAGGAAAGAGAGCAAGTATATATTGCAAAAGTGCTGTTAACAAGGAGCACT
>NW_008700441.1:0-518 GCF_000695815.1 Acanthisitta chloris
CCTCCCCATTCACCATGCAGGAGAACAGCCCAAAGGACTCTGTGCCTGTGAAGGAGAAGCCACTGTGGGGTCATGGAGCTGGGGGGCAGCTCCCAGCCCCCAGCATGGAGGACATCCCTGTTGGCACCCACCCGCACCCTGGGAAGCTGTGGGACCCTCAGGGTATATGTGGACATCCCCTGTGGGCTCAGAACCCTCCTGGGGGTTTCTACCTGGACTCCCACCCAGCAGCACAGGGTGGAGGACATCTGCAGTCCTCATGCCCCTGCCCCACCTCCCATGATGTCCCGTGGCATGCCATGATGTGGGATGATGTCATGGCCAGCATGGTTGGGGTGGGACATGGAGGGAATCCAGCCTGCCTACAGGATGCAGAATAGCTCAGGACAGCATGGCATGACACAACATGGAAAACCATGGCACGATATGCCATGGCACAGCATGGCACACATCACACGACATGTCAATGGCACAGCATGGCACAACATCACACAACATGCCAATGGCACAGCATGGCA
>NW_008700442.1:0-517 GCF_000695815.1 Acanthisitta chloris
CATATGCATGTTTAGATATTGTTCTAACACATGTGATGTGTGTCAGATTCAAGGGCTCAATCTGGACATTCTCAAACTGAATGCATTTGGTGTGTTATCCTCTATTAATGTATCATAAAGCATGTAATCTTCCAGTCTGCAAGGTCATAGTTTAGATCTATTGGAAATTTAAAGGTAGAATCTACTTATGATTTTGGACTGAACTTCAGTTTATTAAAAGCTCCTGAGAGTTCTATTATTCTATAGAAAGTATTTGCCCTGTCAGGCAAAAGGTTCAGAGAAATGGCCTATGGAGATTGCACTACTTCAGAAGCTAAACACTTCAAGTTCATTAGTTTTGTATCACATTTGGAACTATCAGTCACTTTAATTTCAACAAAATTACTCAATGATGTCTGTCTTCAGATGAAAAGATTTCTATTACTGTTTTCTAATTTCAAATCAGAGAAAATAAGCAAGAACATGGCTATCCACAATTTAAGAACTCTGGATATGCTCTGAAGCCACTCAGAGCTAT
>NW_008700443.1:0-518 GCF_000695815.1 Acanthisitta chloris
CACTGGGGAGGGGGTGGTGGCATGGGGGTGTCCTGGCTCGGGTGTGTCATCTGTGCCCAGAGGGTCGGGGGTCCCTGGTCACCTCCAGATGTGCCTCAGTGTCCCCTCACAGGGGTTGGGAGATGGGGGGGAGGGGAGGGAAGGGAGGTGATGGGGAACCCCAAAGTCACCCCAAAGTCACTCTGGTGGGTGTCACTCCCCTGTGCGGCACCCCTGGGGACACAGGTGGGGAAACTGAGGCACAATGTGGGGAAACAGGCACAAAATGGGGAAAACTGAGGCACAAACTGGGGGAATGAGGTTAAAAAGGGAAAACTGAGGCAAAACATGAGGAAATTAAAGAACTACCTGAGGAAACTGAGACATGCTGTGGGGAAACTGAGGCATTATATAGGGAAATTAGCGAACTACATGAAGAAACTGAGGCACAACATGAGGAAACTAAGGGCAGACATGGGGAAAGGAAGGACCTCCATGGGGAAACGGAGGCACAACACGAGGAAACTGAAGCACAAGCG
>NW_008700444.1:0-518 GCF_000695815.1 Acanthisitta chloris
ATATATGACATACCAGAGCAAGGCTGCACAGTAACCCTGTGACCAGAAAACTCACAAGGATGACATGGTTCAAAGAGACTGGACTGGTAGAAATGTGTTCCAACTATTTTGCCTGGTTAACTTTGTACTAGGTAGACATTTCTTAGCCTCTGTGTGGAATGGAGTCATTCACACCTAACTTATCAGCATTTTTTTGCAAACCATCCTTCATCTCCTTTTCAGTCCTCAATGTTATTGTGCCTTCTAGAAAGAACACTCTAGGGCAATTTCTCTGTTTCCTTTTTGCATAACCACAACAGCTTTTTGTAGTAATCCTGTCACAGGTAGAGACTTTCCAAACTGGGGGACAGAAATCTTGACCAAAAATATTTTAACCATTTAACACTGTGAACTTTCTTCAAATACTAAAGTAACAAAACCAGGAATAAATTCTTAAGATGGCACTCCAAGTCATTAAGAGATTTGAGATGGATCTGTCTTGGTTTCTTTCCCAAATTTTGTGTCTTATAAAGACTGAG
>NW_008700445.1:0-518 GCF_000695815.1 Acanthisitta chloris
TTACATCTTGGCATCTGTTGACTGTATTCACTTTTAGAGCACAAAATACTCAGAACAGCTATTTGTACTCTTATTCCAAAAGTCTGCTTTGGACAACACAACACAAGGCACAAAATAGCAATCTGGGGTGTAAATAGCATCAACTGGATGAACCCCAAAGAGGACAGAAAGTATACAAAAGAGGCACCAACAGGATATGCATCCCATCCAAAGGGAGGGAGTCTGCAAGACAAAGGAAGGAGAGAAGGAAGCTGTGATGTCTGAAACCCAAGGCTGAACTCCCAGTCTCAAATTATGAGCCCATCTGCAATTCGTCTTTGGTTCCTGTAAGGTCTGGAATTCCCTTTAAGTGCCTAAATGCAAAAAATTTAGATAATTCCTGAAAATTAGCTGAAATCTGTTCCTGTGTCTCTGTATTTTGGCATTAGTCTATGGAGTCACAGCTGTGAGCATGTAGAGAAGGGGTCCTTAAATAGATAATGCAAAGAACGGGTTGTAAGCAATTCAGGGTCATGTCA
>NW_008700446.1:0-519 GCF_000695815.1 Acanthisitta chloris
ACTTGAGGAAAAAATACAGAAAGTACATGGAAAATTGAAGAAAACTTAATAAAAGAACAACATTATGTTAAATAATAAAGAGCTCAGAATTTAGGTAGAGAGGTGTGTGAAAATGTTAAAAAATGAAGCAGCTGGATGTACATTATAAATGCAGTATGGAGACACTAAAAACTTAACAACTATAATTTTGTAGGTCTGTCTTCTGCAGCAATCTTCAACTCTTTACTGGATTACAAGTCAGAACTTGTTTTCTGGAATTTTTGCATTTCTGCATTTGACATGCTGATGCTCATGATTCTTATATTCTTCAAAGATTGAATATCATGTATTTCTTTTGCTCAATAATAAAGCAATACCCAGAAACAAACAAGCAAAAAGGTATGCATACTATTTAGATTATTTTCAATCTTCTTTAAAGAGGAATCATTAGTAGATCAACTGGAATTTTTCATAAAATCTGTTGTACCTTGTTGCTCTTTATATTAAATGTTTCCACCAGAACATAAAATTTACAGTTTA
>NW_008700447.1:0-519 GCF_000695815.1 Acanthisitta chloris
TGGTCTCCATCCAGCTCTTTGCCTTGGAGGATCAGGAGAGACAGGTGCCAGAAGATGGTTTTGATCATGTTGTTTTGAGCACATTGATCTGCAACTGAATATCGTGGACTTGTTTTTCAAAAGTCCTGGTCCCCAAAAGACTCCTACACAGCCTTTCCCATGCAGTCAATCCATGTAGCTTGGTCAGTTCCCCATGCGTAAGCTCCAGCGTATGTTTCCTTACAGATTCATGCAGAGTGTAGTGTCTTGCTGGTTAAATTATAGGCAAGTATTAATGGTACATGCAGAAAGTCTGTGCCTAGAGGCTATGGCTGGATTCATCAAATAAGCCCCACTCCAGCTCCTGTTGAAGCATTCCTTCCAGCTGCCTTATTTCCCAAGGAATATATTAACAAGATTCCTGCAAACCCCCAGATGTACATTCAGTCCTTTGCATTTGTTGAACTAGGGATGAATTTAACCATCTGCATGTTTCCACCTGGAAGAATTCCCAGACTGTTACACAGCAAGTTCTTCCCT
>NW_008700448.1:0-519 GCF_000695815.1 Acanthisitta chloris
CAGATGAATGCTGAATACACACTAGGAAGGAAAACTTCCCTATTTCATTTCAGGGCAATCATGAACTTGGTGAAGCCAGGTGAGTGGCTCAGGTTCCAAGTAACAATCTTCCTCATTTCAAAAACACTGAGTCATTAAGTAGGATTTCAATTTACAAATCCCATCTTATTTTTTTACTGCAGAATGCTAACTTTGAGCCTCCAACAAATTATGGATAATGAATTAATATTAGCACTTCAATTAAATAACCCTCTAATTACTAACTGCTGTGATAAGTATTGCTGAAAGAGGCCATACAGCCTGTATTTACTGTATTTAACCAGTACTTTTCAAAAACACCCTACAGGAATGCTTAAAATTTTTTTCATTTACAGATTTGGAGAAATGCTGTAACGTAGCAGGACACTGTTGTTTCTATGCCACTCATGGGAATGGTGGAATAGCAGAGCCTGTGTTGATGACTCCAGTTTAATCATAATATCATACTATGGTAATGGGTTGGAATGGACCTTAGAGATC
>NW_008700449.1:0-519 GCF_000695815.1 Acanthisitta chloris
TCCAACCATCCCAACACATCATCTCCATCCCTCCATCCCCTCTCCCCCCCTGATGTCCCCTCCCGGTGCCGTGTCCCCGCAGAGCTGCAGACACTGCGCACAGCTCTGGCCGTGCTGGGCAAGGGTTGTCTTTCTGCCTCCTTCAACTGTGTCTTCCTCTACACCACGGAGCTCTACCCGACGCCCATCAGGTACCAACCCCCCCCAGGTCCTTGGGACCACCTGCAGGACCTCCGTGGTGGCCCCGGCGGGCGCTGAGATGGGCACTGTCACAGGCAGACGGGGCTGGGCTTCGGCAGCACCATGGCGCGTGTCGGGGGCATCGTGGCGCCGCTGGTGAAGATGATGGAGGAGTACTACCCGTTCCTGCCGCCCGCGGTCTACGGCGTGGCACCCGTGGTGGCCACTGTGGCCGCTGCCTTCCTGCCAGAGACTCTCAACACGCCTCTGCCAGACACCATCGAGGAGGTGGAGAGCAGGTGGGTGGGGAGGGGGTGGTTGGGTGAAGGTTGGATGGGT
>NW_008700450.1:0-519 GCF_000695815.1 Acanthisitta chloris
CTGGGGAATGGTTGGATCAGTGGTCTTTTCCAGCTTTTCCAACCTAAACAATTCCAAAAGTGACTGTGCCCTTGTTGCTGGATCACACTCTGGGGCTGTGCGGTGCCCCTAGTGAGGAGCTTGGGCAGCAGAGCTGTGATGTTTGACTGCTGTGGGTGCTCAGCAAAGCTGCAGTTGGGGTTTCCAGTGTGGGTTTTGGTGCTTTCCCAGCTGTGCTTGGCAGAGCTGTAAGCTCCCTGATTTCGGCAGTGGAATGCCCAGAGCCCTTCAGAGCTCCCATGGGCAGTCAGCACAGGTCTGTGACGAGGCTGATTCACCTCCAGCGAGCAAGAATGTGATCTGTCCCCCACCCCAAACGCTGAGAGCAAAGTCTGCCCTCAGTGGTTAGTTGCAGGTGCACAAACAGCTTCCTCCAGGGTGGTGCATGTGGTCCCAGGCAGCTGCTGCAGGGTCACTTGGCACTGGGGAGGCCTTGCTTGGTGTCTTACAACTTGTCCTAGTGGAAGGTGTCCCTGCTCG
>NW_008700451.1:0-519 GCF_000695815.1 Acanthisitta chloris
TTTTTTTTTGTTCTGCCTCATAGCTTGATTCATGTAGCATTGTTCCAAGATCACGACCTAAGGCACATTTACCTCTGAACTTCTGGTGTCTGAGAATGTACCACTGACTTTAGAAGAGTACTAGGATCAAGCAGGTTTTGCAGGAGTGTCATTAAGTCATGGCATGGGAAGGGCAGTGTGGTGGCAGAAGAGTTAAAGTAACTCCCGTAGAACTGGCAATTGCCCAAGTGATCTAATTCCATTAAACTGGGAAGTTGTGACACTGTTTTTAGTGGCATAGGGGATAAACGAAATGGATGGCCACTGTGCAACAGCAGATCAATAACTGTCTTTAAAAAGTAAATATGGTCTCCAACTATGTTTGACAATAACTGGAAATGATTCCTTGGCTGCCATCTATTTGCTAAACCCAATGTGAACTGTCAGAGCTCATTAGGGCTAGATACAAGGCAGGGTGCTGGGCTATCTCAATTAGATACAGTCAGCAAGTGTGGTTTTTTTGGGTTTTTTTTGTTTTTT
>NW_008700452.1:0-520 GCF_000695815.1 Acanthisitta chloris
TTCCGTTACTGTTCGGCTGTTTCCGTCAGTGTTCGGCTCTTTCCGTGTTTTTCCGTCTCTGTTCAGCTCTTTGCGTCCATTTCTGTGTTTGGCTCCTCCCGTCCGTGCTCGGCCCCTCCCTCCCCTCTCCACCTGCTTTGGGGTCTCTCCCCCTTTCCTCCCCCCCTACCCATCTCCGGCCCCTCCTCCTCCTCCCCCTCCCCTAGGAGAGGCTGAGGGAACTGGGGTGGGTGGTCAGCAGGGGAAGGGAAGGCTCAGGGAGAGCTGGAGGGGAGGGGAAGGTGGAGGGGAAGGTGAGGAGGAGGAAAAGGTGAGGAGAATGTGGAGGGGAAGGTGAGGAGAAGTTGAGCAGGAGAAGAAGGTGAAGGAGAAGATGAAGGTAAAGAGAAAGAGAAGTTGGAGGAGAAGATATAGGAGAAGATAGAGGAGAAGTTAGAGAAGCCGATGAAGGAGAAGGTGAGGAGGAGAGAAGGTGAAGGTGAAGTTGAGGAGGAGTTGAGCAGAGGGAGAAGGTGAAGGA
>NW_008700453.1:0-520 GCF_000695815.1 Acanthisitta chloris
AGCAATGCCTTCTGCAGAGCGCGCTGGCGCAGGAACACGTTCATCAGCTCCCGGTTGTTCTTGAGCTCCTGGATCAGCTGCTGCGTCTGGGAGCAGCAGTGTCTCCGGCTGCAGGTCCCTGCAGAGCCCGGGCGGGTCTTGGCCCTTCCACTGGAAGACACAGCACAAGGAGCACGATGAAATGGGCTCAGGGGGCTGAGACCTCCTCTGTGCCTGCGCTGGCCTCTCCTGCAGAGCCCCAGTCCTGCCTGGGCTGCCCCAGGCAGAGGCTGCAGAAGAAGAGCTCAGCAGGCTCTGTGTGATGTCCCTGGGGCTCAGCCTGTGCCCGTTTGCTCCTCAGGGGCTGAGCCCCACCTCTGCCTCCAGGGCCTGGGCAAAGGGCTGGGCAGGAGGCCCAGGAGCCTTGGGACCTGCACAGCTTCCCTTCTCCACAGGGGCTCTCCGTCCTCGCCCTGCACGCGCTTGGTCCAAGGCCCTGGCACGGCCTGGCTCCTGCCACCCTGGCACCATCCCACCTGCC
>NW_008700454.1:0-520 GCF_000695815.1 Acanthisitta chloris
TTCTCACCCTTCTCTAGGGAAACACTGAGCTACTGTTGAGCTGAAGGTATCAGCCAAAGGAAGATGTACCAAAAAATAAGCTGCATGTTCTAAAAGGCTAAGACACATTGGAGTTCAGATTTATCAACCTCTCTGCCACTACAACTCTTGCAGGAAATTAAACCACACAAATAGCATCTGGTCTTCCACCACTTCAGTTTGTCTTGCTGGTTATTATTAGAATAGTCTTGCTCTCCTTAATCTGGAAATCTGTCATCAACAATGGCAAATATCACTTCCTTTCCTCTGTTCCTTTCAGTCACCTTTGATTTACAGGGGAAATATTAAGCAGGAAAGCACTGGGAAAAATGTTCAGCAAAAGATCAAAGGGGCAAACAAGAAGAGGAACCATTAAACTGGGGTCATACACCGTTTCTCAAAGAGAATATGTAATCAAAGGCATTCATTTTGTGATGGAACAGTAAAAAGGAATTGCATTCTGAGCTCTGATTTTCATAAGTCAGTCAGTCTTCAATTCCTG
>NW_008700455.1:0-520 GCF_000695815.1 Acanthisitta chloris
AATCAAATGCAAATTATTAGGTTCACAATCAAGGCGAACCCAGTAAAATGCTTTTACTCATCTTTCACAAAAGAGGTCAGGTAAGTGATCTAACGCAGAGGTTTTCAAGCTGTGATATGGGAGCTCTGACAGTCTATTGCCTATTTTTAAGACATCTGTAAAATGTAAGTTAAAAATTCAAGTCTTTTGTGAATAGGCTTAAATTTGCTATATAGCCATCTTCTCCACTGGAAACATTTCAGGAGTTCCTGAACTGGAAAAGGCTGAAAATCACTGCTTTTATGGCTCCTGCAATGTTAAAAAGCTACTGATCTGTTTTTAAGGAGTTTTATGAATCATTTTCAAAAATGAACCTTAAAAAACATTCTAATCTAAGTGGACTCATGGTCTGATGCAGTCAAGGACAAAAAAAAACATGCTATAACTTCTACCATTCTCTTTCATTCACAGCAAGAGCACCTTATCATAGTAAATGGCATCCATTAACCCCAGGGAAAATAGGAGGGAAATCAGGTTTTTT
>NW_008700456.1:0-520 GCF_000695815.1 Acanthisitta chloris
TGTCCTATCATTGCAGTTCCTGACAAATTCCCTCTCCAGCTCCCTTGTAGGAGCAGAAGCATCATTTGCAAAACTTTCCTGTTGGATCTGCTATTCTCCTCTGTCCTAGTCAAGACTAAACAGACTTTTCATGTAACTGACAACCCTAACTGTCTCCTTTCACATTGTTTCTGCATTGGTGCAAGCTGATTATCTTCAATGGTAGCAGAAAAAAATACAATTCCTTTATGTTCCTGTGGCTCACATCATCACATGCCAGTGGCAGGACCATTGCTGGCAACTAAGAGCCACATCTGCTTTGTACAACAGATGTTCTTGCCATCAGTTATCTTTCAGTGTTGACAGAGGATGATATCTGTGAAGTGTGTGGATTATCTTCAGTCTCAGGGAGCTCATCTTTACAACAGGCACCTCTGATGAAGCAAAGAAGAATATCCTATTGATGAATTTTGGAGAATTTCATGTTTTCACTCAATAAAAGACCTAATAACTATAATTACATTGGTTTCCTTTCAAATGC
>NW_008700457.1:0-521 GCF_000695815.1 Acanthisitta chloris
AAATGCAGTGGAGGATGCTCTGCCTCCATTTGGGTGCATGTATCGCTGGGAGGTTGTTTTTTCAGCTAGGACAGCTACTAAAAGCAAGTTACAAACCAAACCATGCTTAGAACCAGAACTCTGAATTGCCATCTCACAAACTGTTAAACCAAGATGCGAAATAATAACCCTGCATTTTCAGTCACAGAGCTCTCAGTCAAAAATATGATTTTAAATGGGAACAAAAGGATATTTTTGTCATTAATAAAATAAATGTTAGTTTAAAAAGAGTTTTTAGTCTTTAGCTCATGTTTTTTTAATTTTTGTTCCGTGTATGTTCTGTAATGTGCATAATACATTAGCACAGTAGTACATATGTATATTTTATAAACATACTGGGGAAGTTTTCTCAGACATCTTGGTTGATAGGAGAGCACTTCACTGTAGGTGCACTCTCTGTACCAATACCTGCTCATCACTTCCTTTTCTTCACACTAATTAAGGGCCTAAATAGAGTGACTTAATATAAACTCTTTTTGTTT
>NW_008700458.1:0-521 GCF_000695815.1 Acanthisitta chloris
AAAAAAAAAGCCCCCCCAAGACAGCAAAATTCTCAAAACCACATTTGGATCTTTAATCATGTGAACAGTCTTGTTTAAGCCTTGGAGTTGTCATCCTGCACCTCTGAAGATAATTAGTGTTTTATTATGCTGAAGGAAATTGTGAATGCTTAAGCAATATAATTTAGAGATGCTGCCTGTGACTTGGGAGTTAGACCTATTTCTTCCTCCTGACTCTGCAAGCTCAGGCAATGCACTGCATCTCTTGGCATTGCATCTCTGAAAATGGAACCAGTAGCTCCTTCCTTCCATCTCTGGAAAGAGACTTTCTAGAGGAAAAATGGTGTGTCAATCTCTATAGCTACTCAGGCCTGAACATCTGTTATAAAACCACCTCTAGTAACTACCAGTACCTGTAATGTAGAATTTAGACCATTAGTACCTGAGATAAGACCATCAGTTCCTTTTGTGTAAGTTGTCAAAAAGCTGTCAAAGTGACCTACTGCAGGGCAAAACTCTCCTCCAGTGCCAGTTTCCTGGGT
>NW_008700459.1:0-521 GCF_000695815.1 Acanthisitta chloris
ATGTGAAATAAAGATCCTCTTCTAGGATATTTTTCTTCCTTAGAGAAGAAGTTGGTAGACCATGCCTGGTTTGTTTTCTGTTAACAGAGCTATGCTTTAGCTTCTCATATTTTTCTGTGCCTATTGTCCTGGACAACAATACTCATTTTTCACTTTAATGAACACTAAAACTCCTGCCAGTTTTGTTTAAAAGAAAGAAAATTTTGAAAATGCATTTCATGTAAGAAGTGCAGATTCTGTATGAGTCATTTTAGATATACAAACTTTTCTCTTTGAGTGTGGATAGGTAAATGTTTTATACATTTAGCTCTTCATTATTTTAATATAAGTTTCTACTTCCATTTCAAAGTTCTTTTTTTCTTTTCCCCCATGCTAGATGGCAGATGTGTACAGTAACTTTGTAAACTAATTATTTGGACTTTCTGCTTACAGTTCCACTATACTTCCAGATACATGTAGTCATAAATGCATATTCACATTATGGTTTTGAAGAGAAGAAAAGTGAATTTTGAGGATGTTAC
>NW_008700460.1:0-521 GCF_000695815.1 Acanthisitta chloris
AGGTGGCTCCAAACCAGCCATGTGTGGCTCCCAGTGCTTCCCACTACTCCCACTCAGTTCAGCTGGATGGAGTACAAAGCCAAAGCCCCTGGATGGCAGGATCTGAGCTCCTCACACTCCTACAGACACTAGGTGGAAGGACTGAGGTCTGCTCAGCTATCAGCTTTTTTTTTCCCTAATGAGACCAGTTGCAGCATCAGGGGCAAAGCTGACACTCTCCCACACCCTGGGTGCAGAACACTGTGGGTGTTGGCCATCTCCCAGCCTAAATGTTCTTCTAGTCTTTCCCCCATCACTATCCTCTTTCACCAGAATGTCTGGGAAGCCAAAATCTTGCACAAACCAGTCCGTGTGGTTTCAGCAACATTTTGTGGCCCCTGCACTTTTGCAGGAAACAATAACAAGACCAACAACAACTCCTTCCCAAAGTGTTGGGTCTTCTTTTCTCCTGGCCTGGAGAGAACACAGAAATATTCCTCTCCTCCTTCCCTTTTTTTTGCAGATCATTTCTGCCACTGTGG
>NW_008700461.1:0-521 GCF_000695815.1 Acanthisitta chloris
ACAGCCTAAGTAGATTTCATGGATACCTCGATCTGTTGGAGGCTAATAATGCAGATTTACACTAATTCCAGGATTTCACTATACCATTTTTAACACTGCATGAAATGGTAAATATTACAAAGAAGATTTATTTTTCTTTTAATCCCCCATTATCCTATCCTAATTTTCAGCATTGTGACCCTGTTTATATATCCCATCATCCTTTTATGTGTGCAAACCTTTCTCTCAGCAGCATGAATCAGGGTAGTGCCTAACACTCACAGGCAGTAATTCATCCACTGTACTCCTCAGTTACTCATAGGAGAACACTTACTCATAGGGAATGCTTCGGAATACTACATGATCCAAAAGCGTGATCTGCTCTGCAAGCTCCATGGCTGACAGGGTCTCAAAGCACTCTGGTTTTGGACAATCTGACTGCAAAAGGAAGGAGAACACTTAATGATCTCTTTCTGTTCGCATCACAAGACACCTCAAAGCACAAGGTGTGGAGAACTTATCATAGAATCATAGAATTTAAG
>NW_008700462.1:0-521 GCF_000695815.1 Acanthisitta chloris
CCTCAACTGCTCTGGCTTCGGATGAGGATCTTGGTGCTACAATTAACCCAACACTGCTTTGGACATCTCGCAGCGAGGGCACTGCCCACACAGCCCTTCCTCCCACAGACCCTGGTCAGCTCCCAGCAGATGCTGACACCATTAGCGTGATGCCCTTTCCTACAGCGTCTCTGTCTGAGACCGTGTCGTTTGCTCCCACACAATTCCCTCCAACCTCTAGTCCTCCCACTGGATATGAAGTTCCAGCAGGAAGCAGTGTAACTGCTGGCACGGATGTATCAGCTTCTTCCACCGCCGTCCCCACGACCCCTGTCACTGCAGGCAGCCTAGGGACGTTCTCTTCCACCCCTCTGGAGACTACTACTCCCTCTGAACTGGTGGTTGTAACCTCTGCCTTGACTACTACCAGGCAACCGTACGTCTGCGACATCACCGTTCCCGACGCTCACCTAGTCACTGCGGGTAAGATCCTCCTGACGTTTGAGTTCTGTTTTTCAGAAGCCACTGTGATGTGACCCCCC
>NW_008700463.1:0-522 GCF_000695815.1 Acanthisitta chloris
ACTGTATGAAGAAATTTCTGTAGTAGTCTTTTCTTAACCCAAGTCTACCTTGATTAAATATTACAACTCCATAAATGGAAGATACTTCCTCTCATTAGTTTAGTGATTCACATATAACACCAACCAGAGCTCCCAGACATGGGAGAACACGTCGTGCAGGAGCAGGATAAGCTCCTTTCTCTGGCAATGTCCTGTGACCTCCTGCAGTGTCCCTTTTTTTTTTCCATGCATACTCTGTGTCGTGGCTGTAAAAGATCACAGTCACTGCTGCTGGGTCCAGACCCTCTTGGAACATTTTTTTTTCTACATCAGTTGGCTAAAAGACTGTCATGTTGGCAGGAAAAGGTAAAAAAATTTCATATTCCTGTAGTCTGACAGACAAGAAAGTGTGGGGGGTTGGGGGTGGGTTGAGAGTTGGAGGCACTGGTGGCTTCTTCTTCTTCCACATGACCTTATGTTAGGGGTTAGACCCACTACAGTAGTAACAAAGCAGAAACTTGATGCTATTCCTAAAGATGATAA
>NW_008700464.1:0-522 GCF_000695815.1 Acanthisitta chloris
CAGATTAGACCTGTCTGGAGTACTTTTTTCGGGGCAGAGTTGTGCCAGAGTCTAGAGTTCAGTAGAGCAGGGGGAGGATGATGGAGTCAAATATTATCTTAAGGAGGCCCAACAGTTGGCAAAGGCGTGTCCTGGGTGCAGTGGTGAACGGTACAAAGAGCCTTAGAAGGGGAAGTGTGAGGCTGCTCCCATGCCTACACAAGTTACAGGTTGCCAAAAAGGGCAGATCTTTGCTGGGGGGACTAAGAAGATGGAAGGGAGGGTTTGTAGAATGCCTGACAGCTGCTTGTGCTGCTACATGAGTGGGGAGTCATGTTGTCAGGAGTCATGTGGAGAGCTGAGCTTAATATGAGTCTCTTTCCTGGTAGGTTGACCCAGTGGAACATGTTCTGCTCCGCAGAGCTTCCTTTGGTAGGAACAGAGCCTGTATGAATTGAAGATGGTATCTGACCTGCTTTGTAACTTTGCCTGTCCTTCCAGAATGTGTACAAGTCCGACCTGCAGTGGATGAAGGGCATTGGC
>NW_008700465.1:0-522 GCF_000695815.1 Acanthisitta chloris
ACACACACACACACACACACGTGTGCAAATGCACATCCCTTCATGCACACATGTGCAAACACACATCCACCTGCACGTGTACACACGTGTGTGCAGACACAGACACCTCCCTGCACACACATCCATAGACACACACACGTGTGCAGTTACACACGTGTGTGCACACACATGTGGATCATCCCCTCCACATGCCCAGGATCCCGGGGGGATGCAGTGCCCCCTCCCATGCCGTGGTACCTTGGCCAGGGAGCGCACGATGGGGCTCTCCATGATGCCACGCAGGAAGATGAGGTCAAGGTCAGCTGCCCCGGGAGTTCCCGGGAGCCCCATCAGGTTATCCAGGACCTGCTGCATGGCTGGGGGGACACACAGAGCAGGGGACACGGGGGACATGGAGCAGAGGAGAGAGCAGCAACGTGGGTGAAAGTTCAGTGCAGTGGGTGATGCTCGTACCCACCCCAATTCCTGTCACACTCACCCCAGCCCTCCCCAGAATGGGGACAGCTCTAGGGGGTCCCCTAG
>NW_008700466.1:0-522 GCF_000695815.1 Acanthisitta chloris
TGGTGTGAGCTGTGGCTGGAGCTTTGGGTGGCTGCTAGAATTTTCCTGCCAAGGCTGCTCCTCGGAAGCACAGACAGGACCAAAATCACTTCCTGATTGCCAGATGTGCGTGAATAGTAGTCGTGGTGCTAAACTAAGGCCATGGGAGAAGAACGTAGGTGCAGAGAGCATTGTTCAAGCTTTGTGGTTGAGAGCTGGGGTCATATTTTCCCAGAGTTTCCAAGGCCAAATGTCTGTGGCCACGTGTCCTGGAAGTGACACCCAAGCGAGCAGAGAAATGGGCTGTCGTCATGTCAGTGACTCCGCTCCGAGGTGCAATCCCAAGGCAGTTTGGCACAGCGCAGCTTCCTCATTCCCAAAACACTCACTCCCTGTTGATTGTGGTCCTGTGTCATAGACTTCTCAACTGAATGGTCTTCTATATCATTTTAGGTGGCCATAAAGAAAATGGATCTCAGATGCCAGAAGAACAAAGAACAAACTGTCACTGAGGTCCTGGTGATGAGGGGGCAGAAGAATCCC
>NW_008700467.1:0-523 GCF_000695815.1 Acanthisitta chloris
AAGCAAGCAAGCAAGAAGGACCGAGATTGGAAGAAAAGAGGAGATGATAAACGAAATGACCATCATGAATCGACCTTACCTCAGGACGCTGAGCGGAGTTGGTCTGTAACAGCATCGCACTTGGTTAGAGCACGGCGCTCCGAGCGTTAATGGCCCGTAATTAGCGATTCTGGTTTCTGCATTTGTACTGATAGCGCCGACTTTGTCGGTCTGCGCCTCAACGCCGGATTTGACTGGGCAGCTGCCAGCACGGGTACAGGAGAGAAGGAAGAGAAGGGAAATGGGAGTAAAAAACCGGCCATGAAAGGATAAGAACGAAATTGAGAAGGAAGAGAAGGAGACGAAATAGAAGGAAAAAAATATGAATTCTGAAGAATAATAGAAAGAAAGAGAAAGGAAATATCAACAAAACTACAGAACTGAGTGAAAAAGAAACGAAAGACGAAGAAAAAAAGACATATGGAAGAAATAAATATATGGAAGAAAGTAGCAAGCAATAAGGACAAAGAAATAAGAAAAAGAA
>NW_008700468.1:0-523 GCF_000695815.1 Acanthisitta chloris
CCTGGTAAGCTGAAATGGGGAAGCTGCCCATGAAATTCACCCAGAAATCTCAATTAAAATAAAAAGTGCCTTCCCTCCTTTCCAATGTCTCTTCATTTCAAAACAGCTTATTTTTTCCTGCAGGTATTTACTAAGCATCCCTTAAGTGATTATGAACAACAAAACACAAGAAGCACAGACATTCATGCTGGCCTCACTCTGTGGGCTCTTCAGATGCTGTCACACTGCATATTTTTCTTTCTAAATTTGGTGAGAAGATGGCAAGAGATCCACCACAAAAGGTTTCTCTTGCTGAAAAAGAACTTGTCCCAGGCCTGCAAGTGCTTGCATGGGTAATTAGATTTAGGCATGTGAACACTCCTATTGACTTCATCACAATTGGCCAGAGTTGAAATGAAGTGTGCACCTATAGGGTTTTCTTTTCAGACTGAATCAGCTCAAGCCTGCCAGTGACTCCCATGGTCTGAGCCAGACAAGGATGGAACTTGGAGGAGCCCTGGCAGACACAGGCCAGCAACAATTG
>NW_008700469.1:0-522 GCF_000695815.1 Acanthisitta chloris
TAAATACTTCTCCATAGATTGATGTAGATGGAAGGAATTGAAACCTCCATTTACTCAGATGAAACAAAACATCAAGTGACTATTGAAAATGCTTGCTCTGGATAAGTCAAGCTATGCAAATCAAATGTGCTGCATAAGAGAACAGTGATGTAGTTGGTACTATGACCTGGGGAAGATGAGAAAAGCAGTTGGTGCTTACAAAGATTGGGGATGAGATGAGATATGGTGAAAAATGCACAACAGGTGAAAGTAGCAGTATGTCCATTGCTTTAGTGGCTTAGATGTCTGAGCTTTTGTTCCTAAGCTTTTCATTTGAGCAAGGAAGGCAAGAAGGAGAGTCATTTTGCACATTGACACGAGTTGCGTTTTGCAGCTCAGGTTGGACATGCCTTAGTTATTGTTCACACACACACACAGATTTGCAAAATTAAAACAAGGCACCCAAGTCAGACCTACAGCTCCTTTCGAACTGGAGCCTACAGGCCTGTCTGTTAGGATGGCACTAATGGAGATAAAACTTAG
>NW_008700470.1:0-523 GCF_000695815.1 Acanthisitta chloris
ACCCATTGTGGTCCCTTCCAATCTTACCCATCCTGTGATTCTGTAAAGCCAACAAACACAACACACTCCCGTCCTTGTGTCAACCCAAGGAAAGCCCAGAAAACCTTAATGCTAGTTTTGAACTTCGTAAGAAAATGTATACACAGGGATGCCTTTCTAGTGTGGTGTGTCTCAAGAGCACAAAATCACATCAGCAGGAGACTTGATGTCCTGTGGGTGGATCCCTGGGCCTCTTCTTGAGGGGCATCACAGGGAAGCCCCGAGACTCACACTCCAAACACCCACACTGCTCATCCCTGCACGGCCCAGGCAAGCACCAGCTGTACTGGTGCCTGCTGCTCCTCCCTGCGCCGGCTCGGGTGTCTGTTCTAGGCTGGACAACCACTGTGGGACCGACTGCAGCTGTCTTCGGTCTGAAAATGGGAGCCTTGCGTCACGGCCCCGTTCACGGCCAGTGCGTGTGCGCTCAGTGAGACAGTTTTCAAGCTGATGTTTTCCAGAGCGCACGGGGGGCAGGAGGAGG
>NW_008700471.1:0-523 GCF_000695815.1 Acanthisitta chloris
ACAGGGAAGAATTCCTTCCCAATATTCTCCTGTCTCAGCACCTGCACCATCCCAGTCAGACACACTCCATGCACTCTCTCATCCCTTTACTCCTGCTTTTCCCTGTTATTTTCTTTACTCTAAGCACAAATCACTTTAGATTGAAAATGCAGAGGTTAAATCCAGCTCAAATCAGATTGAAATTTGAATATCCATAGAGTTGTTTTTAAACACCACAATGACTTGATTAGCAGATTGCTCTTATCCCACCTGCTCATCCATGCAGGGAAATGCAGAGGAGTGAACTGTGGTCTTAAAACAACTATCCTGTTTAAGTCACAGAGGCAGCAGTGGGAAGTTTAATTCAATTAGCAGATACTCAGAGATGTAACTTAATCACATTAAGGACAAATCAACGTGTTCTCATTTAAGCTCTCCAGGCTCCAGAAATCAGGGGCCAATTGTCTCCCACCTGTCTTTAATTTAGGGAGAAGCAGAATACTCCAAAGAAACGGAGCCAGCAAGGCTTGGGGAGAGCTTGTCC
>NW_008700472.1:0-523 GCF_000695815.1 Acanthisitta chloris
TTAAATTCTGTGATTCTATGATTAATTAACATTTTTTTGTAATTTAAAATTTCATTTTTAGCATTTTTAAAATAACATTTCAATTTGAAATCATTGAACTTTGGCTTACAGAGTGAGCCCAGAACTCTCTGAACTCCCCCAGCTTCACATGCCATGGGATCCTGGCTGGGAACCCTCAGGCCTTGCTACCCATGGCACTCGGGCGGTCGCTGTGGCGCTCAGGGCAGCAGAGCTAGAGTTGAGTGTTGAGGGCAAGGAGCTACAGAGGCCTCAGCCCAGGCTATCCTGGGATTCCCTCTGTGACTCCTGGGGCAGCAGCAGGACATGCATCTCCCGCCATTTTCCCATCACTTCACACTGTCCAGCACTTATCCTGCACCCACTAACAGCCCAAGGGATGCACCGAAGGAACCATCTCCCTGGGACGTTCAGGACTTTCCCTCTGCTCTACCTACGGAGCAAACATCAAAACCCTGAAGGGAAAACCATGCTGAGTACACACTGAGCTCTGAGCACAGAGCCC
>NW_008700473.1:0-524 GCF_000695815.1 Acanthisitta chloris
GAAAGAGCTTGTGTGGCTTTTAAAGCTCTTTCCATCCTCTGGTTCCACCCATGGAGCCCAAATTCCCTGTTTTCAGTGTCAGAAAGAGCAAATCCAACCAGCCCCAGCTCGAGGCTGTCAGAATGTCTGAGCTTGTGAAAAGTTCCCTCAGTAAATACCTTTTGTTCTGCATTGAGGTAGATAATATTAACCATGTTTTGGTCCATGTGCAGTTTGAACTGGGATGAAATCTTAGTGGAGTTGTTTTTTCTCTTCCCTCTTACAGTCAGGCTACTTTTCCAGTATGTTCAGTGGCTCTTGGAAAGAATCCAGCATGAATGTCATAGAGCTGGAGATTCCTGACCAAAATATTGATGTCGAAGGTAAGTGGGAACCTTTTCTTTTCAAACCTTGAGGGCAGAGAGGAAGTTAAACCTCAGGAAGCTCAGAGAATGCTCATGAGGTTCAGGTGTTTTTGCCTAGTTTCCCACCCTTGAGGTGTGCCCAAAGGGTTAGAGTCTCTCCAACTCCCTGACAGGAGGTTG
>NW_008700474.1:0-524 GCF_000695815.1 Acanthisitta chloris
AGAAACTGACTGAAACTGAAAGCAGCAGAATGTGGTTTAGGTCTGGCTCATTAAATGGGAGCATTAAATTCTCTGGCTATGTCTATGCACTGTAAATATGTGATCTTACAGATGAGGTGGTGATTTTTCATACTTGCATTTTTTCTGTCTTTTGTAGCTGCTCACTACTTCTTCAATAGGCTTTTACAGCTGGATCAGATATTGTTACATAACTGAGTTTGTCACTGGATAGGATTTCACACAAGAGCAGGAAAAGGGTCGCAGTGGAGAATTGTCTGAACTTTCTTCAAGTGAATTCAATTTCTGAGCCACACATCCCAAAGGTATGGACTTCCCATTTGTTGGAGTGACACTTGTGACACAGATTGACTACTCCTGGAAATGTGAAAATGAAACTTCTACTGAGGTGCTGTCTGGAGATAAGGTCCAAACACCTGACTTCAGCAGTGACACAAATACCCAGAGAGAGAGGATAAGAGGAGCTACAAAAGGAAGGACATTATTTCTATTTTTAACCTCTCTTA
>NW_008700475.1:0-524 GCF_000695815.1 Acanthisitta chloris
CACCCACCCCCCACACACACACAAATAAAACTGCAGGGATACACAGCTCTTTTTAGAACCAAAGAAACTCAGTTTAAAGGGGAAGCCAAAATGTATGCTATTAGAATCCAGAGCATGTGTTTCTGAACTTACAGGAAATTACAGGACTCTCAGCAGTTTCTCTGTCAGGTCTGATACTCTGGATTACTATTTCATCTTTTCTCCCCTAATCACCCCCACCCAAAGGAACAATCCTCTAGCTATAATTAGAGACCACTTTTTAGCAACAAAATCCAAACTTTATGCATTTTCTTTCAAGGCTTAATATCTCTACCAATAATGTACTCACATCTGTCATGTTTCTTGATATATGGTGCTAAAGTCAAATTAGGCAGAAAACAGCTGCTAAATCAAATTGCCTGTCATTGGCCCTTCTCATCTTTGGTGTGTATTCTGAGGCCCTTGATTCCAGCAATGGATGAAGAAGGAAAGCTAAATTCTCCCCTCTCACACGAAAAACACATTTCCTTGTGATGTTACCCTTT
>NW_008700476.1:0-524 GCF_000695815.1 Acanthisitta chloris
CTCTGGGGGACTCTCCTACAGAGATGTGCTGGCCAGGGACAGGCAGGAGGAGTCCCAAGAGCTCCCAGATGTTCTCCTCAGAAGGCAGTGAGTGGGAGCTGGCTGGGACACTCATGGGAACCCACAGTGCCTTTTGGGGGGGGAGGTGGGTATGAAGGAAAGATCAAATCAAACCAGGAATCAACATTGCAATGCAAGACAGCTTTTATTGCAGTTGGAGGGGAGGAGTTGGGAGAAGAGCAGGGTCCTGGCCAAGGGCTTCTTCTGCCTCCTGGCAGTGGGCAGAGCTCTGCTGAGCATCAGCCGTGCTGCAGGAGCAGGGCCCCAGCATGGGGCTGTGGTGTGAGGAGGCAGCAAGTCCTGAAGGGATGCTCAAGTGCAGCAAGAAGAAGGCAGAGCTGGGTCCAGAGCAGGCACAAGGCAGCCAAGCTCTGGAGCTTGGCAATGCCAAAGGGATGTCCTTCCTTCAGGCGTGGTGTCAGGGTGTGCTGAAGCATTTCCTGGAGCTCTCCTTTGTCTGTGGC
>NW_008700477.1:0-524 GCF_000695815.1 Acanthisitta chloris
GTTGGGGTTGGATGATCTGTAAGGTCCTTTCTGACCTAAACCACTCAGGCACTGTATGATGCTGTGCTACATCAAGTGCTGGTTTATCTCGATCTCTGTCTCCTACCCAGGACCCGTTCGTGTTACACTTGTCCATTAGAGGGAAGTGCAGAGCCATTTATGAGCAGATCAGCTTAAAGACGTTCAACACACACGGGATAACAATACACTAACAATCGGGTCAGAAATGCCTCTGAGCTTTTGTCCTTAAGTGAATTCCTTGGTGAATTAGTTTTGCTCCCCCTAAGACTGTTGTTCTTGGCAGTGCATCCCAAGACCTCTGTTTTAAAGCACTTGCTTATTTCCTTGGAGAGCCCTTCCTGCTGTGTAGTATTCCCATTCCCACAGTAAGTGCATTATTTACAGAGATGTTTAAATTTTTTATGGAATCTCCAAAAAAAGCCACTCTTTTGTTCCTTAGGTCACTGCTTCTCTCATATTTTTCAAAACCAGGCTGAATGAAGCCTTGAGAAACCTGCTCTGGT
>NW_008700478.1:0-524 GCF_000695815.1 Acanthisitta chloris
GAAAATGCTGACATCAATAGTTGTAGTAACAGGCCACAGCAGTTCTTAAGAAAGTTAATTTTATATGACTCATTTTTTCTTTGGAAATTTTTACGTTGCCAGTCTGTGGCTTGGGCATATTTCACTTTGTTTTTTTCAAACTCTTTTTTCTCTTTAATTACAGTCAATCACATTTAAATTATTATTAAAAAATTAAGTCATTTTAACTTTGAAAATTCAGAAACTGTACATATGCAAGCTACTGCACTGTAAGAAAGTGTGCTAATGAGAGTCTGCTATACTTCAAAAGGTGCAAACCTACACTGCAAAATACAATGTGATTTCAATCCATGTCTTAAAAAGAACAAAAAAACCCCAAAAAACAACAAACCAAACCCCCCCCCACACACACAAATCCACTACAACCAGCAACAAAACCAAAGAAGACAAAACAAAAATCAAGATGTCACTTCTGTGGATGCACTACAAGCAGGACCCTGGCCTCACCATTAATATCACCTCCATTCCTGATTTTTAAGTCACTG
>NW_008700479.1:0-524 GCF_000695815.1 Acanthisitta chloris
TTTTCCAACCTAAATGATTCTGTGAAGCATGACCTATGTTTTTTACAAATGGACAGGTAGCACAAGCACTAACAGGCTGCCATGTCAGATCCCTGATGAATACACTAAATGCAAGAATAGTGCAAGCTGGAGGACTGAATACTTCAAGGACATTTTTGTGGTTTTGTATGAAGGAGAATGAGTCTTGAGTGGTATGTGCACTCTATAATGTGGCAGGAAAAAATCTGTGTTAAAATACTCCTGACTCAAATTCCCATGAAGAGTGGCCTACTTAGTCCCCCTTGAAGAGAATACTGATAATATGTGATTTGTAAGTGTCAGTCAGGTGGGTCATGTTATACTCATCTGAGTGATACTTCAGGCACTTTTTGTTAAATTTTATGATCTATGGCATGATAAAACAGTTTAATAGATCCACTGGGGTTTTTTTGTATTGTTGTAGTCTATAATGTATTGTTTAAATATCAAAGACGTTGTTAGCTGAGAGGGATCTGAAGCACAGGATGATCCAATGCGCAAAATCC
>NW_008700480.1:0-525 GCF_000695815.1 Acanthisitta chloris
ACATCTTCCTAATATCTAACCTAAACTACCTCTTTTTCAATTTATGCCCATTATAAATTGCATACCCATTATGGTCAAGGAACCATTATGGGCAGGGAATTACTTCTACTTAGGCACTGGGAAGACATTGGTGCCCCTTACCACTGTCATCCCACTATTCATCTGTCTTCTGCACATCATTTATTGGAATGGGCCATCACAACTGAGCTGCCTCCCCCTCTGGCTACCCTGTATGAAGGCCACAACCTTCGTGACCAAAGCAAGAGTACCTCAAAACTGCTACTTGCATCGCAGGCTCTGAAAACCTATCTGTGGAAAAGGGTGTCAGGAACTTGAGAAAGGACTGGAAACTTGTCCTTTATCTCAGCCAAGTCATCTACAAACAAATCCACCCTCCGCACCTTTTTGCCCAAATGGGTAAAAGTTCAAGTGCTAATGCTGGATCAAATGAACAGTCTATAGACTGCCTGGAGACAGATGGACCAAGAATGAATTTTTCTCAAAGGTTTATGGGATGTCAGCAGC
>NW_008700481.1:0-525 GCF_000695815.1 Acanthisitta chloris
GGTCACCAAAAGGTCACCCAGAGGTCACTTTGGACCCCCCAAGGCTTAGATGACCCAGGGGATTAATGACCCCCCCATGACCCCTGGGTGACCTCTGGATGACCTCTAGGTGACCCCGTGACCCTCAGATGACCTCCAGATGACCTCAAGGGTCTCCTAATCGTCGCCATCTTGCTTTGGCCTGAGTGTCTCCAGGTGACCCCCCCAAAGGTCACCCCCCTTGACCCCATGACCCCCAAATGACCCTCCATGACCCCAAGTGACCCCCAGGTGACCCCATGACCCCATGTGACCTCCAGGTGACCCCATGACCCCCAGGTGACCCCTGGATGACCCTCAGGTGACCTCACTCCCTTGGCCAAACCAGGTGACCCTAGGTGACCTTTCTATGACCTCCCATGTCCCCTGGGTGACCCCTGACCCCCAGGTGACCTCCTGACCTCCAGGTGACCCCTTGACCTCCTGACCCTATGACCCCCAGGTGACCCCAAGAGAATCAAAGTTGTCAGCCATGTTTTTTTGGCC
>NW_008700482.1:0-525 GCF_000695815.1 Acanthisitta chloris
AGGAGCAGAGGTAAGCTGCACAGGGACACCTCACCCTGGGGAGGTTAACTTCCCAAGGGACCTGTGCATCTCCTCCCCTGCGCCCTGGGCCAGCCACTGACAGTTGTCTCCCTTCTCCAGGGAGGCAGGAGCTGCTGCAGCAGCAAGGGAGAGCAGCTCATCATCCCCAGCTCCCCCAGCCCACAGCAGCACATGGACAACAACCACAGCCAGGTGAAGGACACCTGTCCTATCTGTCTGGACCACCCTAAGGCCTTCAGCATTGTCCAGCCATGCCTCCATCGCTTCTGCGGCACCTGCATCCTGCACTGGGCTGAGACCAAAACCAGCTGCCCTCTCTGCAGGAATACCATGACCTCCATCCTTCACGCAGCGCAGGCAGACGATGATTTCATGGAGATTGACATTCCTCCACGCCTTACACCAGTACAACAGACAGGTGACATCAGCAACCCTTACCCTGTAGTACCTCAATGGTGGGAGGCAGTGGACCCCTGGCATCTCATGCCTGAGTTTCACATCCCA
>NW_008700483.1:0-525 GCF_000695815.1 Acanthisitta chloris
GCAGAAATGAACAGATCAGGTGCAATAACAGTTCACAGGCCACATTCAACTGTGCAGAAGCAACTCAAATTGCATGGTAGTCTATCAAGCACGTGCATGACATATGACTAGCAAGGAAATGACTAGGTTCTTCTATAGCCTCAGACAGAGTTCCTCTGATTTATCTCCCATGCTACACAGCTGTTGATTCTGCTTCTGACCCTCACATCACTGGCAAAAGTAGTCACGAGGGAATCATGCACTACAATCACACCAAGAGGGACATATCTTTGCTCACCACCATTCTGAAAAGAAACTGAAGAATTCTAAAGCACATGAATGGTAAACACGCAAAGTAAAAGATTAGCAGTCATCCAAAAGGGAAGGGCTCATCAAACCAATGGCTTTGAGGGAATCTCCTCCCCTCTTTTATCACACACGGTTTCACATAGATGCACCTTCATCTTTACACCTGTTCCTCTCAACAATAACAGGACACCAAGAGAAGCACATATTTCCTGCCTTTTCCACCTAATGTAGCATAAG
>NW_008700484.1:0-525 GCF_000695815.1 Acanthisitta chloris
CATCTCTTTAGTGATTAGTTTTCCTATGCCATAAACATCTAACAGTTTAATATCTGTGATGAAAGCAAGGTCTTGACTTTTTTTGTCATTTTAGTATTTTTACTAATGGGGGGTATATATGCAAACAGATCTGTTATGAGTTCTCAGCAACTTTTGAATCTTACTGTATTGAAGTACATATACAACAAATGCTTATGTCTCCTCTATTAGCTTCCCCTCCACCTAGTCTAAAGCATCATAGGCATTTGAGTCAGGCAGAAAAACTCTCATGGTGTTTGTTAAGGAGAGGTTTTGTTTGCTGTAAGTAGCTGTAAACATCAGTCGCCTAGAGAGAGGAGTGAAAACTGTAACTAGTTGAAGTATGACAGCAATGGTTGTACTATTACTGTAAAAAGCCATAAGGTTATTTTTCAATAAATAAAAATACAAAGACAAGATAGAAGTGACATTAAAAAATAATCACTGAATTTAAAAACACAGTACTGTTAAGGACAAACAAGTAAGCACTGGTAAGCTTTTGAAAAC
>NW_008700485.1:0-526 GCF_000695815.1 Acanthisitta chloris
GGCCACCAGTAAGGGAATGGCACCAGGAAGGGGTGAAGGAAAAGCGACAGGGAATGGCAGTGCCACCGTGACAATCATCATGATGGGAACGACCACCACCATGACCACCACGATAGCCACCAACCATGGCCACCAGGATCACCACCACGATGACCATCAAGGGAATGGACACCAGAGAGGGGTGAAGGGAAAGGGCACAAGGCATGGAGGTGCCATCACGATGACCTTCATGATGGGAAAGTCACCATGACGGTCACGACCGTGGTCACTACGATGGCACAGGGTGTCTGAGGGGACATGGGGGACATGGGTGGGACTTGGGGGTCCTCACCTCGTCCTTGCAGCGCAGGAAGGTGTGGTACTTGTAGTGGTGCAGCGAGTGGTACAGAGTGTACAGGAAGGACTTCTCCACCTCCACCTTGAACTCCTGAGGGGGACACAGGCTCAGGGACACCCCAGAGACCCCCAGAACCCTCCAACACCCTGGGGACCCCCAACCCCCCTGTGACCCCTCTAGGGACCCCCA
>NW_008700486.1:0-525 GCF_000695815.1 Acanthisitta chloris
TGCTGCAGCCTCACTTGGTGATGCAGAATGAACAAGGAAGCTCAACGAACATTTTAAGTGTGGGGGAACATTACCAAGAAGTGTGTGTAGAAGCATGAAACCTATTAACAGGTAAAATATGTTATTTTGGCACCACCCAAAATACTTTTTGAGGCAGTATGGTCTAGGTGAAAACAAAGTTTGCCAAGTCCAGTCTTCCCTTTTTGTTAAGTTACATGCTGCACAACTGAGGCATGGCTCTAGCTGCATCTGTTAAGTGGAAATAGCATTTCCATCCTTTGAAAGATGTTGTAACACTAACTTACATGTTGCCACTTTGGAACAGTTGTGTATGTCTAATTCCCCTGGCAGTTTGGTAGCCCTTGCAAGGAGATCTCTCTGCCTTGTGCTCCCTTGGGCTATTGCTTGGTGCATTGCCACGTTCTGAGGGAGCTCTGGGTCTCTTTTAACTGGGTAACACTTTTTAAGCTTATCCAAGGTGTGGCTGGAGAGGAAATAAGTGCACCTTGTGCCCTCTGTATATAT
>NW_008700487.1:0-525 GCF_000695815.1 Acanthisitta chloris
ACATAGGATTTTTCAATCCCCTAACAAAGTGATGAAATTACACACCTGTAATCTAAAAGCACTGGTAGCTACTTCAAGGAATACATTTTTCTCTTTTGCATAAAAATGTACTAAACACAAACCTATCTTCATGCCAAAGTAAGAAAAAGAGACTTGACAACTCACTTGGTTCTAGTGATGACTGATTCCAGCGTTTTAAACTCTGGAGTCTTGCCTTTCTGTGTGCAGATCATGGAGCGTTGGACAGCTACGAGCTCTCCATTCACATCTCGGAACTGCAGCCGGATTTGAGCTCTGACGTCTGTTTCATTGGCAACCTTCAACAGGCACAAAAAGCACTGAATAAGGGAAACTCTTCTCAAGGTCCAAATCAATATGTGCCTCCCCAGCTGTGGGGAATGTTCTAATCTCCCCTAATCTCCCCCAGTCCTCTGTTTTTCCTGAGTCAATATAGCCAGCTCAAGTCTGCCTACAACTGGAGCATCTCTGTTGTCATTACACCCTGAGTGCAGTGAATGAAGTGTT
>NW_008700488.1:0-526 GCF_000695815.1 Acanthisitta chloris
GATTTCGAATGGAAAATTATATAATTAATTAATATATTTATTAATATAATTAATATATTAATTATAGAATTAATCGATTCGAATGACCTTAAATATATCAAAAAAATGAAACATAAAACCAATATGAGGCATAAATCAAATCTATTTCTTTTTCAAACAGATTTTTTTCGATATGAAATTCGAATTTTAACTTTTTCGCTGCATTTTTCACCCCAAATTCGACTTTTTTTCCCCCAGATTTGCCCAATCTCAGTTGTTTTTCAGCCTCAGGAGGAAGTTTAGCCCCGAAAAGAGATAAAATTAGCCCAAATTGGAGTTTCGAAAACAACAGGAAAAGAGAAGTTAATTCAGGGCCTCAAATTCCTCTTTTTAGCCTCAAAAACAACATCTGTTTTGGCCTTTTGGGGCCAAAAATGACAATTTATGACTTTTGGTGGATTTCGGTCGTTTTTTTCGGGTTTAGTCGAGTTTTTAGGTGATTCTCTGAATTATTTTGGTTTTTTTACAGGTTTAATTAGGATTTAAG
>NW_008700489.1:0-525 GCF_000695815.1 Acanthisitta chloris
AAAAAAATGGAAAATATCCAGACTAGTTCTTCAGATGCTGGAGCTGCTTTATTCTGTGGTGTGAAATGGCAGAGCTTTAGCATGTAAAATATTGCAGCATCAGCATATCAGACAGTATTACTCCAGGCATGTGGAATAACTCTGAGTTTCTTGTGTCACAAAAGTTGCTATGTTTCCCAGAATGACACACATTTCAGTTACCTTTTGGGATCACTAGGCTAATTGTCTATCACTCTAGAAGGTATGGAATGCTTCATTCTGATCACAAGAACTAACCTCCTGCTATACAAGAAGTTAGATGTAGTGTCTTGCATTTCCATGGTCCATACTTTGCTATCTTCTTAATGCATTCCTTACTGTCTAGTAGAGTTTTATATCTTCAGAAACTAATATTCTGTTTGTACAAATGTTCAGGCCTGAAGGTTGCTTTCTTACTGGTATCCTTAGAGCATGCTTACAGGTTTTGCATAGCTGTGTTTCTAATCATAAGTGACACAAGTGGGACATGATATTTAAAATTATTTT
>NW_008700490.1:0-526 GCF_000695815.1 Acanthisitta chloris
CCCCAAACTTCAGGATTACCATAGCAACGGAAGACAGGAGCATGGCATGGGCAGCATCTCCATCCTCCTCAAAGACAGCTGCTGCTGAAGGGAAGTGAGTGTCTGGGATGAGCTTTGCAGAGGGATTTTTTGGAATCCTTTGCCTAGAGGGTTGGAATCTGTTCCCTTAGCTGCAGATGCCTTCCAGGAGATCCATAAATGTCCCTTCTGGCACTCACTCATTTTCTTTGGCAGAGTTTGGACCCTTCCCAAACAGTGACTGCTTCCTGGAAGAGTGGTGTCTATGCCAGTCCTGAGGAATGTTCTTTCATACCTAATCCAGACTCAAAGCCAAAATAGACCTTTGCAGCATGTTGTTTCTATACTTAGGCCATAAATATCATACCAATTCCCTTCCTCAGACCCCAGACCATAGCTAAGATAGAGTTTGGAGGACCACATCAGAGAGAACAAAGCAGGTGATGTTCCAGCAACACTACAAGACTCTGCAGTGGCAGCAATTGATTGTAGGAGTTGAACCTGGATG
>NW_008700491.1:0-526 GCF_000695815.1 Acanthisitta chloris
TTCTATGAAGGCTGAGTCATGAACAAGCGTTCCTCAGAACTAGGAAGGGAAATCTTATGCTTCACAAAACTATGACGACCATTTAGAGATGCTTTTTGAGACAGCAGATATTGACATGAAAAAAAACAAAGAAAACAACCTACAATACACCAGCAGGTAATCCTAAATTGCTGTTAGGTAATTGCTAACGTTACCTGCAAACATACCTCCTTTAGCTGGAAAATAACAATCCTGAAGAAACAGCAGTTTTGTGAAGCTACCTCCTTGAACTTCGTTTAAGAATGTCTTTGTAAGAAGGATAATGGAGGATTTTCCACTACAGCCAGGATTGCTGTTCCCATAGCTTCACAATATTAGCAACCTAATACAGCATACGTTATCCTTTAAGAACATTTAGCACAACTATTCACTGCATTTATACAGCATGTTAAAATGATCAGGAACACGCCACATTAGGCAGTCACAGGAAGTTAATTGCAATTATGATTTACTCACCTTATGGTTAATGGCAAAATACAACTTTGCT
>NW_008700492.1:0-526 GCF_000695815.1 Acanthisitta chloris
GAGAGGTCGTTCAGGACCAGCAGAGCTAACCATGCCTCCCCAGGAGAGGAGTGAGGCAATCACTGGTAGCACCTTTGGGAACTCATGCGGTCCATCCTTCTACATTGTGTCAGGAATTGTTTCATCAGTTTTCCATTACCCCCACCAAGAAGGAGGATCTAGGGAGATAGGGCTTTCACAGTTACAGGCAGAAGGATGCATATGCAGAAGAGATCTGCATCAAACTGACAGCACTGAAAACAGTGCTATTTCCTTTACAAGCCTGTTTTACCAGCTACCATGCACTCAGGGCAACCAGGTTGCTTAGGACATGTGTCCGCAGAACCTGCACCACCAAAGCAGAGAGAGCAACTAGACAAAATACCTACAAGGTTAGGGAAGTTGAAGAAATCCTATCAGACTAGAACTGCATTAGCACAGTGCTATGTCCAAATTAATTTAACTGGGTTCCCAACTCCCTACTCGTGCACCTCTCTCCCTCAGAATCACCTCAGTGCGTCTATGCCAAGCTGCAACACACTGAGAG
>NW_008700493.1:0-526 GCF_000695815.1 Acanthisitta chloris
TGTCCCCAGCCCTGGTGACACCCCAGGTCCAGGCCATGTCCCAGCCCTCTCCCTGGTGACGTGCCATGCCGTGTCCCCAAACTCTGTGTCTCTTTTCACAGGTGCTACTAACCCTGCTGGTCCCTGTCCCTCTGTACCCAGTCTCCTCCTTCACTGTCCCCTGTGTCCCTGGTCCCTCTGTCCCTGCTGTTCCTGTGTCCCCTGTGTCCCCTCTGATCCCTTCTGCCCTCTTCATCCCTGTGTCACCTGTCCCTGGGCCTCCATAATCCCCCTGCACCCTCTATCCCCTCTCTTCCTGCTCTTCCTGTGTCTCTCTATCCCCTGTCCCTGTCCCCTCTATCCCATTTATCTCTACCATCCTCGTGTCCCTCTGTCCCCCTGTCCCTGAGTCCCTGTGTCCCCACTCCCCCCAACTACCCTACCTCTACCCCTGTGTCCTCTCTATCCCCTCTATCTCCACCATCTCCTCTGTCTCCTCCATCCCTGTGTCCTCTCCTCCATCCCTGTGTCCCTGTGCCTGTGTCCC
>NW_008700494.1:0-526 GCF_000695815.1 Acanthisitta chloris
GAGGGTAAAGAAGAGATGTAGTAAAAATTTACTCAGAACTGATACTTCAAGTTGCCTTGAAAAGATAAAGGTGTCCATGAAGCAATAAAACTTCCAAATTCCAGGGCTACATAATTTTTACTTCATAGGTAATGATTCAGTCACAAATCAGAATTAAAAGCTCTTTTACTACTGAGCTAGCACCTCATTTATCACAGTGTAGAAAGATTAGGAAAAATTGAAAGGAAGCATTTAATAAAAAAAAGGCAATTACACACACATAAATAAAATTTTCCTCTTTTATATTAAATACATATTTTAAATATATTATATACACATATAATTATATATACAAAATAAATGAAAAAAGGCCACAACCCCCAGATTATCTCACTGGCAGGCACAGCAGTCTTCAAAATCTCCACTCGTAATTTAGGGCGTTCTTTTTTTCCCGTGGTAATTAATTGTTATGTCCCAGGGCTCCAGGAGCGATTGCTGCTGATGGATGCAGCACAACCGGCCTCTAGTGGCAGGGGATGAAAACAAA
>NW_008700495.1:0-526 GCF_000695815.1 Acanthisitta chloris
ATTCCCTGCCACTCTGTGAGCAAGTCAGAAGCTGCAGCTGCTGCTGTCAGCTGGAAAGGGAGTCCCCTTGTTTAAAACCCATGTGTTAATCCTTGGTTAGAAAAAGTTGAAATGTTTTATGCCCTCCTAATAGTCCCCTTTTCTCTCTACATCTTCACTGCCTGCATGCAGTCCTGCTGCTTGTGTGAAAATGTAGATGGAAGTGGACCCCAAGCAGACTGAACGAGGAGCATGGGTAGCATGAAGATCTGACAATAAATGAACCTGTAGATTGGACAAACCAATCAAATCTAGTTTTATGAGTAGGGAACGAGTCAGAAAGGAGATCAAGCATGTTGTGAGGTCTGGGGAAAAATTATGGCGGCCTTAAGGGGAGCTGTTTTTGTCACGGCTGCTGGACACAGATGGGTAGAAGTGTTTGCCCATGGGGGCTCTGCTTTGTTCTCAAGAAAAAGCCAACAGCCCAGTGGGAGAGGAATTTAAGCAGTGAAGTAAGGAGAAAGGAGGATTTGGGCTCTGCCAGATG
>NW_008700496.1:0-526 GCF_000695815.1 Acanthisitta chloris
GCCTCACCAGTATCACAGCATAGTCACCTGCTCACTGAGCAGATCCCAGCATAGCCCACGGTGATGTCTGGGACAACTCTTAAACAACAGTAGATGCAAAGAGAAGTGTAGAGCAGTGTAGAACAGGCACTGTAAGTCCTTTCCTGCTATAAAGCAATTGTTTCTCCTTTCATTAAACTATAAAGCAATTGTTTCTCTTTTCATTAAACTAACAAGTCCCAAACTGGAGCCTCCACACTCCCCTCCCTGCAGGCACTGGTGGTTCTCCTCCTCTCCATACCTTGCCCTGGTGATGGCTCATGCTTGGTAGTGGGAATTGAAGGTGGTGCTTTATTCTCTCCCAGGCAGGAGCTTGGCCCCAGGCTGGCTTTGCAGCCCTGAGGAGTTCAGGGCTCACCTTTCTTCCAGGAGCAGCAATAAAGGGCCAGATCCTGTACTGGTGTGAGCTGGGGAAGGCACATTGTGCTTGTGAGAACAGTACTGGGTACTGGTGAGGCTCCACCTCCAATCCTGGGGGCAGCTCTGG
>NW_008700497.1:0-527 GCF_000695815.1 Acanthisitta chloris
CTCATGACTATTTGCAGCCCTTAAGTGTTTAGACCATGTTCTTTTAAGCAAATATTGTAATTCCTGGGTGCATTGGTACTCATACTGCAGAACTGGCCTAGAATATTAGAATTTCATTGTCTTTTACTAAGCTGGGATTGAAACCTAAGTTGCAGAGTGTTAGAGAAAAGCTTATTTGACACAACAGCAACTGTATAGTCTTTAATGCATAAGTGACATGGATTGCTAGTCGTCTCAGGTTGTATGAAAGAATTGGTTTTTTATCAGAAAGCTCCTGAATCTAACTTAGTGTGCTCAAAATGTGGTGCTTGTACACCAGAATTGTTTGAAACAATTTGTAAAAGAACAGGCTGCAGTCAGCAGGTGCATTTCCAAATCAGCTAAGGATCCATGAGATATATGAAAATGGAGAATTTCTGAGCTCTTAATTCCAAAAAGGTGAATCTCTCACAAACCTCATAAGAAAATTAAAACATGAGCCAGTAGCTCACTAATGTAATTGTTAGGCTTTATTTTTTATTTTTTTT
>NW_008700498.1:0-527 GCF_000695815.1 Acanthisitta chloris
GCTCCTCAGAAACGGAAACATAGATGTATTAACAACAGAGTTGACCATTAGCTTACTGTCACCATGGAGGACATCATCAAGCCCTAGAGTGTAAAACCTAGAGTTCTACACAGCATCTCCTTAGAAAGACTAAACAGTGATGAAAAACACAGCAAACACAAAATTATGCATTACATTTATTTTGCTTTGTGCATTTCTCTAAGTCTAATATTTTTTAATGAGATTTTTTTCAGGGAAGTAGCTGATGACTCCAACTGACTGCTCTTTTGTCTGTGCACTCCTGTTGACTTTAAAACAGGTGTATTTCTGAATTTTTGCTTGCTTGCTCACACTCCGGTGCCCCAGCTTTGTCATTTTTAGCGATTCCTTCCTGTGTGAACAAGCCTAAGAGTAGGGTTTTCTTTCACACGCCAACAGGAAACTGCCACCAAAGCTGCAAGCAGTGTGTGGGGAGAGGTGCAAGGAAGCAGCATGACCAAGACAGAAATTTTCATATCAATTTATATTTTAAAAGAAAACCAAAAAAA
>NW_008700499.1:0-527 GCF_000695815.1 Acanthisitta chloris
GATTACACCTGAAAATAAGAAATACTTTGCAAAATAAAATTTAGAGCTACTTGTGTGTAAAATAATTTGAGATTTTGTTTGAGTAATGTGTTTTATGTATCAATTATTACTTTTAAATTGTTTGATGTTTCATAATGTAAAATAATTTTCAAGAAAGGCTCCAATATAGGAATTTGTGAAACAAGAATGGTGCTTCAATTTATGCAGCTTAAAGCAAAGCCTGGATAAACAGAAATCAGACCCAAAAATGAAATGCTAGCTTTATAAAAAAACAATGGGGAATATGCAATCCAGAAAACAATTCTCCCAGTTTTACAAGGACAAAAATATCCACTTATAAAATTTTGTAAAAAGCTAAACAGGCTGACATAACCATCTCTTGGGTAATATTACAGTACAAGTTTGTCTGGTTTGTGGGGTTTTTTGGTCACCTCATCTTATACAGCTCAACTCCTGCAAGTACTAAATGCTTTGTGAATACTTTTGCTGAAATGACACTCAAGTCTTTGCAGGCTGTAAGTGGAGGG
>NW_008700500.1:0-526 GCF_000695815.1 Acanthisitta chloris
TTACCTATGGTTTCATGAAGAGATTGTTCTACAACTTCAGATGTAAATTCTTTACTTCTTGTGTCCTTGATTACATCCAGTAAGTTCTCAGCAATAGCAACCTTAATGGGTTCAGGCACATATGGGAGCGACTCTGCAATATTTTGAGATTCCTGATCACCAGTTACAGTGGACACTGAGTTTGTGACATGTTCTTGGCTTTCAGTATTTCCTAAATCGCTTACAGGTTCTTCCTCTGTTGTTGTGCCATCCGGTTTAGAAGCATCTACTAAGGTAGGGTCTCCCACCTCTGCTTCCCCTTCTTCTCCTTCCAACACTAAGGTAAAATTACTCTGAGATATATAAACGTCTCCATCGCCCTCAGCTGCATCACATTCACTATCTTTATTATCAGGCAAATCACACGCAAACTGTTGCTCTATTTTTTCACAGCTATAACGAAGATTGCATGATGGATCTAGTTCACTATATGGCGATATCTCGGGTGGTGCTTCTGAGTTATCTTCAGTAATCTGAAGTTAAAAAA
>NW_008700501.1:0-527 GCF_000695815.1 Acanthisitta chloris
CAGTGCAAGGGGCACCCATGCAGGGATCCCCACACAGTCACCACTGCTCAGACCTGCCTGCCATGATGCTCTCAGTGCCTGCCCAGACAGGAGAAGAAGGAGGAGGGCAGTGTGGTGGCCTCCAGCTCTCCAGGCCCCTCAGCACTCAGAGCTCAGGCAGAGAGGGGTGATGATGGCCCAGGCCAGGGGCAGCACAGGTCCCCACAGCTCCCGTGCCCCTGTGCATGCCCCACTGTCCACCCTTGCTCCTACAGGCACTACTGGCCTCGCACTCACCTGTCTCGTAGTAGTCATAGACCTTCACCTGGGCTGGCTTCAGGCCCTGCACAGGGATGTCCCGCTCCACCGTGAAGGAGAAGCTGAGGGTCTCACTTGTCAGCTGGGGAAGGGAAGCAGTAGAGGCTCAGGGGTAGCTCTGCACTGTCCCAGGCTCCTGCATCCTCCCCTGCCACCCGTGCCCAGGCCCTGGGAGGACATGAGGGCTGCAGGACAGTCTGAGGGGCAAGGGGAGACCCTGGGGCCTTTCC
>NW_008700502.1:0-527 GCF_000695815.1 Acanthisitta chloris
TATGTGTCGTTCTCCCCTAGATATCAGGGACACTGTGAAGTACAAAGAAGTCATGAAGCAGTATCCTTTTCTGTTTAAATAAAGGTGTTTGAAGTCTCAAGGTTTGTGAAAACAGTCTGTCACCTGCACAGTGGAATGAAGGAGGAGTGGGAGGAATTGAAGGAATGCAGAGTGTTGTGTGAAGATCAGAAGGTTGTGACTCTGTGCTTCTTGCATGTGGCATTAGGAATGTGTGTTCTACAGGATTTGATATTCCTTAGGGCATTTTCTCCTGTGCCAAAAGTGATTCTGCTTCACAGTAAGTTTTTACAAGTAATAGGGACTCTGCCCACATATTTTTTCTTCTCGTGTCTGTTGTTCTTTCAAAGAGCTTGAATCTTCTCTTTTGAGGAAGCCAACAGCCTCTTCCTCATGTTTTAACAAGTGTAATTTTTTTTGGCTATAAACAAACAGGGAAATTCCTATTTTCCTGTAGTAGATGGAGAAACCTATTTCCATGTTTTTGGCCATAGCCAAAGCATTGTTGT
>NW_008700503.1:0-527 GCF_000695815.1 Acanthisitta chloris
GGAATGGCACATTGAGAGGTAAACTGAAGCAGGAACAGAGTGGGAACCTAAAGCCATGGGCAGGGACTCCATAATCTGCTAGGAATCATTGTCATATGATTTGTGCACAGTCTATGAAAGATCAGGAAGTTCTGTTCTATCAGCTGTGAAGTGTGTTTAGCTAGGTGGCATCTGTCAGATATGTTCAGGAATAGCCTCAAAACAAGCCTGACAAAATTGGTTCCTCTGCTGAAAAAAAGGAAATGATTGTCAGAATTATTTGAAAATAAGAGTTAAAAAAGGCAAGAAACCTGCTCTAAAGTGATCATGCACTGTGTGAGTGCAAGTGAAAACAGACACCACAGGTGCAAGACATTTTGGAGAGACAAAGTGCACTTTGCATTGTGTCTGACAGGATGATGCATGATGAAGTGAGCGACACGGAAAACATCCGGAAGAATCTTGCCATAGAAAGAACCATAGTAGAAGGCTGTGACATATTACTAGACACCAGCCAAACTTTTATACGCCAAGGTAAGGTATTCTTC
>NW_008700504.1:0-527 GCF_000695815.1 Acanthisitta chloris
CCACTTGCTGCCCTGCAACCCAGTGCTTTTCTTGGGTTTACATCCCTCCAAATGAGCCAAATGAGTCCCTGGATTTCATGGGGTTTTTCCTTTCTCAGCTGAGATATATACTTTTATGATTGTGACTGAGAAAAAAAGCTTTACCTTTTTTGTGTTCAAAGTGTAAAGCTTGCCAGCTTTGCTACACAAGAGCAGTCAGCCAAGCAATACTTCAGGTGCTGAATATGAGCAAAGAATAATTGCAGCAACACAGTGTGTAGTGCAACAGTAAGGGTGTATCAGCATTTCAGTGTAAAATCTGTGTACCAAATCCTGATGACATCGCTGAGGAGCTCAATGATTTTGTCCTTGATGAAATGCTCTCCCTGAATTTTATACCCTTGACTTCCTTCATCAGAAATTAAGAAATTATTTCCAGATCCTGACTTTTGTATTATTGCTTATTCTGAACTTCATTGAAGTGCTTTGAAGTAACTAAAAAGCTGAGTACATTTCTCTCTAGCCACACATCACTCCCACTGAAAAAA
>NW_008700505.1:0-527 GCF_000695815.1 Acanthisitta chloris
GTTACCATTTTTTAATCTGAGTTGAGGCTTGTATTCTTTTGCCACTGCGTCATTCTGAAGTGGCAGTGGCATGCTTAGCCTGCTTATTGTATAAAGGGTCTCTTGTTTTAGAAGAGACTGCTCTTTGTTTTGCATATGGTCACCCATGTTCTTACATCTTTGGCCCTATCGAAAACCACTGTGACAGAACACTCAGGTGACAGTGTGGTCTGTAGAGGCCACACCTGAGTATATTTTTCCATTTCTGAGTACTGTACCAGGCTGGATGGGGCCACTGGTGTCCAGATAGGGAAACTGTTACAATGCTTCTATAAAACAAGAAGAAATAATAAAAGGTTTTTTTCTGTCTAAGGGTCTTTCAGAAGCAGTTGTCCAATAAGATGTAGTGGGTGTCGAGTATCTCTAAATACTCAAGATGTTTTTCTTGGATGGATCTCTTGCAGAAAGCCTAATGAAAAATAATTGTATCTAAAGAAATGGGAACACAAATGTAGTGATGGGATAATTTTTACATCAGAAGCAGGAAT
>NW_008700506.1:0-527 GCF_000695815.1 Acanthisitta chloris
CCGAGCGCTGCCCAACCTGACGGAACCACCGGCAGAGAAAAGGTGATGGCATAGTCGCCACGGAGCATGTGATCCTGTCCAGCGGAGTCCTCCTGCTTTTCTCCAGCCGATCTTTGCTTTTATGCTCCAGCTCATCACGTTACTGAGAAAAGCAGAGGCGTCTCGTGGGCATGATGTTTCTACCTCAGGGAAAAAAATAATTTGCTATTGCCGATTCATTTAAATATCCTGTCTAATTTTAATGTGTAGAATACTCTTAATTCTATCCTATTAGTCTAATGGCACGATTTTCAACACAAGTTGAAGACGCTCTGCTTGAAAGACTGGTACGAGGATAGCAAAAGAAAAGAGGTTCTGAGACACAAAACGTGTTAATTAAACATACATATCTGCTCAGTGAAGAATCTGAGATTCTCATGAACACACGCGGCAAGAACTTTGCTTAATATCTTTCAATTCATACAGAAGATGGTCTAAATTAAATCACGATTGACTAAGATGAGACATTTAAAGGCAGAAGAAGGTGG
>NW_008700507.1:0-527 GCF_000695815.1 Acanthisitta chloris
TGCCTTTTCAAACTTTATGCTCTTACACAGGGTCTAAGAAATAAAAGACAAACAGTGAGAACAAACTCAAACAAAAAAAACCTAAAGCAAAATATCATGAAAACATGAAGGTAAAAAGTTTTACTTAATGTGGAGTAAATAGGAACATTTACTATTTTTAATTTTCATCGCAAAAAGAGATAAGAAAAAGAAGAAAGAGAAAATTCCATGGATATTCAGGTTGTATAATGTGAATTTTAGTAAATATTGTCTTTTCCAAAATGCCCATTTTCTGAAGTTCGTTAAGAGGATTTTTGTTGAGTGCTATAATTTTGTCTCATATTGCTAAGGTTCAGATGTCCTTTGATTTTCTGAAAATTATCCATCATTTAATTCCTGTAATAATCAAGATAATTAGAAAAAGGGGAGGTTTTGTTAGTTCTACACTGAAACTTTTAATATCTGGCAAAGTAGCTACCATAGCCATTAATATAGCTTATATTTGTAAGTGTTCATTATTATTCTTTTTATTTAAATATTTATTAAAA
>NW_008700508.1:0-528 GCF_000695815.1 Acanthisitta chloris
AGTCAAGTCATTCAACTAGTCAAAAACTCTGCTGAAAAGTGACAATGCTAACTCCTAGGGTGGGAAAAGTCAGGAGGTATTAAAAGCAAAACCACAAACCCAAAAATATTTCATGGGGCCAATAAATCTTGCAATATACAGTGAAAAACAAAACTAAAAACAAAACTGCAAGATGATGTACATTTCATGTGCTAACAGCTTTTAAGGATGAAGTTTTCTAAATTCTAGAAACATATTCAAACCATATTAGAATCATAGAATCTTAGGTGGTTGTTTTCATAAGCTACAGGAAGAAAGATTTATATTACGAGTATTAAACTACCTTAAGAGCTAAAGGCCAGAATGTCTTCCCAGCCTAAAATCATCTGATATTTGATAGAAAATTATTTATAGTTTATATAAGATAAAAATAATATATCACATGCAACGCAAGTTATTTTCTATACCATTATACTATGCTTTTCGTAAAAAAGGCTATTATTTTAAGAAAAAACAGAGACCAGGGTGGCATCATTCTAGGCACTTTCC
>NW_008700509.1:0-528 GCF_000695815.1 Acanthisitta chloris
ACTTCTAGTTTGTAGGTGGAAGATAGTAATGATTCGACTTGTTAATTATTGATTATCAGGTGATATTCGATACAGGTTAATGCTGCTCTTGGGTAATGCAACTCTGATGCCTGTTATAAAAACTGGGAGGCTGTGCTATCCTCCAGAAATGTGTACAAAGTTCACGCTGAAAGTTGCCTACATCAGACTAGTCTACATCCTACTTGAAGGATTGTATTGCTTTTTTAGGCATATACTTCTCAATATTTAGAGAGAAATTATCTAATATTACTTATATAGAGATTAAAGCAGTTCTTTGAAGATTATAGTTCAATGTCACATTTAATCAGCTGCTGCTGAAAGGGACAGTGCTGCTTTCTTCTGCCCTTCACAGGGTCAGTGCTGGGGACATGTGGCTGCTGCCAGGAAAGTGGGATCTCCTTGCTCCTCTGATGGGAGGCAGCGATGTCTGTGGTGGGCACTGCTGGCCCTGACAGCTGTTTGCTGTTGGACTGTGCAGCTGCTTGGCTTGTTTGGATCAGCACAAGG
>NW_008700510.1:0-528 GCF_000695815.1 Acanthisitta chloris
ATTTAAACTGGCTTTCAATCTAATGGAAAGAGGCAGGCACTTTTGAGGCATGAGCCTTTTCTGTCTCATGTAGACGTTTAAAATATGTCAGATGAATCGCAGCCTAAAAAGCTTATTTTTCTTCACTAACTGTAAAGGGAGCCTAAGATGCCAAACCCAGATAGAGACATTTACATTGCAGATACCTTAAGATGGAGGAGGTGAATCCCACCCCAGTAAATTACTCTCCTTGGCTTGCAGTGCATTTTCAGTTTAAATGTGAATTTGCGTGGTAGGCTGGTACCTGGCACAGCAAAGCTGATCTATCACGAAGTGAATGGGGAGGAATTCGAATGGCCCCAGTCTTCACAAAGCTTGTGTCCAGGAGGAGCTCTCACTTCTAGTGATGTTGAGACATGTACCTTAAATATCACAAAAATAAATGCGAGTGTGGTGGCATATGAGTGATCCCTCCCATTAGTTTTGTGCAGTTCCGTATGATGAGTGGGACTCCCATTATGGGCTTTTGTGCCTCCATGGCTTTTTTTT
>NW_008700511.1:0-529 GCF_000695815.1 Acanthisitta chloris
CTCAAATAATGTATGGGTTTAGATGGAAAACTCAGGTTCAGCATAGAAAAAATTCTGAGCAACTAATTTAGGCTATTACATGAAATTCAGAGATCTTCTTTCTTCTACACAGTTCTTTCTAAAGGCATCACTTTACCAGATTCCTAAACACAGCAGTGGTGAGTCGGCCTCAACTTTTCTTCACCCTCCCTGTGTCATCGTAGTCAAAGAGATTGCATCTCCTCTACACAGCTTTTTTTTGAGTGTAAATTCTTTTTTTTTTAAATAATATGTGCTCATTCAGAGCAACAGCACAAGGGCATGCACCTGGATGTGGCAGAAGTGGCAGACCATGTATACTAAAAAAAAAGGATAGTACATGACTTACAATGTAATTTTTTCCCTGTTCACCAGCAGAGAAGAAATCAAAACTTACTAATGTCTCTAAAGATATAAACAATCTGGAGCCCACCTCTAAAGAGATGTATAACCTCACAGCTGAAAGCAACCAGAAACAAGTTAATTCAACCACATCTACCTGTGCATAAAG
>NW_008700512.1:0-529 GCF_000695815.1 Acanthisitta chloris
TGAAGTGTCCTGGTTTGATTCAGACAATAACAAAGACTGAGTTGCAGGGCCAAAATCAGTAGTAGCTCTGCTTACCTTGGGTCCTGGCTGTCCCAAGGACAGTTCTCTGCAGGCACAGCTGCACTGAGTTTGGCTTCCTGATGCTGCTGACAATGTTGTTGAAGTTCACCACACTGGAGGTTGTTTTCCATGTCTAGTCAAAGGTTCTGTGTAACCTTAGTTGCAATGCAAGACCTGCTTAGTGACTCTTGCTCTCTGGCTGGGGGTCAGACTGCTGGGTTGGGTGATTACTCTTCTGCTGACGTTTTAAATGTTCTCAGAATCCACATGTAACTTTGTTCACAGGAGGAAGCTCAAAATAAGCAAAAGAGAGAGCAGATGGAACACTTGTGGAAGGACATGAGCAGTGTGTGTGTGCAGGGCAGCACACTGGCAGGTACCTCACCAGGAAGACTAAGTTCTCTGAAGAGTTTGCCTGGAGAAGTCATACAGTGCTTCTCTGTCCTCACAGCAAAGTGTGAAAGCAGGT
>NW_008700513.1:0-529 GCF_000695815.1 Acanthisitta chloris
TGCCATGTCCCGGAGTCTATCGTGTCCCTGTGCCACACCATGTCCTCGAGCCACGCTGTGTTCAGGAGCCACACCGTGTCCTCGTGCCTGACGTGTGTTGTGGTGCTGTGTCCTTGTGCCCATCGTGTTGGAATCCATTGTGTCCTCATGCCATGGCACATCCTGGTGCCACACTCTCCCCTCGTGACTGCCCTGTCCTGGAATCCATCATGTCCTTGTGCTGTGCCACATCCTGGTGCCCATCATGTCCTGGTGCCACACCACGTCCCGGTGCCACACTGTGTCCTGATGTTGTGTTCTGGTTCCACGCCACATCCTCCTGTCCTTGTGCCACACCTCGGCCTGGTGTCACACTCTGTCCTGGTGCCCATCACATCCTCATGCCACACCACATCCTCACGTCCTCAGGGTGTGCCACCTCTTCGTGCCACGCTACGTCCTGGTGCTCGCAGTGTCCTGATGGTTCCCGCTCCGTCGTGTCCTCCCACCACGCTCCCATCCTTTGTGCCCTGGCACACGAGTCCTTGTG
>NW_008700514.1:0-529 GCF_000695815.1 Acanthisitta chloris
AAGATATTAGTTTTCCAGGAAGTGATTTCTCATGGTGCTCTTAACTGTTCTTTAGCAACAACAGTATTTTAATGTCTCTTATTTCTCACAGCTTATGAATTCTTAGCAGTTATTTTGTTGAGCTTTACTGCAACTTATTTGTAACTGGTTTGCCTGGAAGTAAAAGAAAGTCTTGATATTTTGAACATGAGCAACTGTTACCCAACTGGGATTTTTTTGTTGTATTTTTGTAACTGTATGAGTTAACTGTTGTATTGCAAACAACCATAAGTTTTTTGTCTTAAGTTGCTTATTGCTTGGAAGTACTAATGGAGGCTTCTTTCTTTTATAGGTTACTTGGCAGTTTCTCTGTTTCTACATGAAAATCATGAACTGCTGCTTCTACTTGTGAACACAGTTGTGAAGGTACAGTGTTTTTGGAGGTCTGGAGGTAAAAAAAAGAAGGAAAAGGTGCAGGAGAGGCTGTTCCCATGTGCTAAAACATGAGCCAGTGGGGAAGACAACCAGCCTGGCTGAACAGAGAGCTTTG
>NW_008700515.1:0-529 GCF_000695815.1 Acanthisitta chloris
GACCAGACACCATCCTGGTGTGCCAACTTGCTTCCAGGAATGAGGTGTGGAGGCAGCTTGGAGCTGGCACAGGGCAGGGAAGCAAATCAAGCAGTGATGAAAAGTGCTTGGCACTGAGCTGGCACAAAGTGTCCTGGCACGAGGGGAGGACAGGCAGGACCAGCACTGCCCTGGGAGCTCAGATCCTGGAATGGTGCCGGAGCCTGGCTCAGCATCCCAAGGAGCTGCAGCCTGGAGCAGGATGGGGGTGGGATATGGTTCTCCCTCAGCAGGACTGAAGGTTTGCAGCTGCAGACAGAGACAGACAGACAGTCCTGGCCCTGCCTGTGGTATCTGCTTCACCCAGAACCATCTCCACAGTGGATGTGGGAAGGGGAAATGTCCCACAGCAGCCTGAAAGGATTTAGGGACTAGTTCTAGGGATGCTTCTTCCCTCCTGCTGCGTTCCTGTTGTTATCACTCATCCCATTCCAGCCCAAACACTTCCTTGGCTGTGATGTGGCACTGGAGAAGCCATGGGCAGTTTTGG
>NW_008700516.1:0-529 GCF_000695815.1 Acanthisitta chloris
TTCCAGCCACTCTTCTCCCAGCCTGTAGAGGTAGTACTAATATATAGTAGAGGTATATAGGCCAGCTGCTTGCTCTCAGTGACAGTAGCACCAACTGTCTTCACTGCTGAGCAAGCAGACATTGTGAGGAGACCATCTCGACACCTCTGTTGTGGCCTTAAGCAAAAAACAGCATGTGGAGAGCAGCAGAGTCATGGCCCTCTTCAGCTGGTTGGCCAGGTCACTATTTCCCAAACGATATTTCCTATTGTCATCTTCGTCAGTGTCCTCTGAGCCAAAATCTTCCTGCAAATCAATGGTTGCACAATGATGGTTAAATTCTCAGTCATGTAGGGCAGAGAAAGCAATGCCAAAAAGGATTATTCAAAGTTACATATCTGTGTAACTCCTCACTGTGGCAAAGCCAGAGGGTTCATTACCTGGCAGAACCAAGGCAAACAAGTCTAATTCTATCAATTCTTATTTTTGGAACAAGTCTGATTATTATTAATGTTTTTGTGGGGTAAGATCCAAGGATGTGGCAGAATCC
>NW_008700517.1:0-529 GCF_000695815.1 Acanthisitta chloris
TTTGATGCTGACACCTTGCTGGTAACACTAGACACCTTGTGCTTTGATTGTCATCTGCCCCTGAGGTTGCATTACCTGCTGCATTCTGCAGCAAGCCAAGGACAGAAGCGAAACCGTTTGGCCTTTATTGAAGTGCTGCTGCAGCTTTCTTGCTGCGTGCACTCCGAGGCAGTGTGACAGATGTCTGACTGCTGCTGCCTGCCCTGAACTGGCAGATGGAGCTCTGCCTTGGTGTGTTGCTGGTTAGCTGAGTGACAGGAGGACAGCCTGGACCTGCTTTTGTGGCTTGGTTTGAACAGGCCAGCGTTGAGTCAGGGCAGGAACAGATGCACTGAGTGGTGGATACAGGCTTTGAGAGAGGTGTCGGAGAAATGCAGCTCTTGTTTGGGGTTTTTAGTGTACTTTTGAGGAAGGATTTCCTAGGCCTTCTGCAGTAGGGCATCCTTGTAGTAGAAGCACATCTTGAACTGTCTTCCTGCAGTTTAACTGAAATTCATGCTAATAAGAATGCATGTAGTATTTACAGTGG
>NW_008700518.1:0-529 GCF_000695815.1 Acanthisitta chloris
TGCTGCCAAGCACATGTGGCCTGGGGACATGAGAGCATTTCTAGACAAGCTGAATGATCTAAACACAACATGGTTTCCCGAAGGTACAAAACCTTTCATTTACCAGGAGGTAATTTCCATGTTTTCTCCTTTATGTTTGTCTTGGCTTTTGTATCTATTTTATTTTCTACCTTCAGAGGATTGGTGGTAATAGAACTTCATCCAACTTACCTCAGAAAGACCCAACCTTTTCTTTGGAGCAGGCCTACAGACACAGGCAGTTTTGCTTTTAAAAAATGCCTCAACAGAAGATTGTCAGTCAGCTTTAGCTTTTCTTTCATGTTTTTGCTTGTGTCCATCATGCATTATACTGACTATGGGTTGAACTGCACAGGAGAAATGCACATACTTAAATATTTTTTTCTGTCAATGTAAAGTGAGAACAAATGTTGAGTTCTGTACACTGCATTTTTCATCTCTGAGACAAGGACAAATGGATAGTTTTTCCTTCTGGTCCCAGGTGATTGACTTGGGTGGAGAGCCGATCAAA
>NW_008700519.1:0-529 GCF_000695815.1 Acanthisitta chloris
AAACAGGTATACATAACCTTCTCCCCATATCATCTGTTTATCTACAATATAATGTACATTATTGCAGTATTTAAGTCTCTCTTTCTCTAGTGAACTTATGATTGAGTGATCATTAATTAAAAAATGCCTTTTAGAACTAAAAATCAAAGATGGTAAATTTATCATATTTTCCCTACCAAAATTATAAAGGAACAGTGGCACTTGGAATTAATTGTAACACAAAACTCTCAGATGCTGCTGTTGCAAATGCATCTTTCACACTAAAGAATTAAAAATGCATTTGCTTTTAAAAATAATAGAAATGATAGAGTTGTTGGGTTTTTTCAATGTTTTTATCCTTAGAAATCTTGAAATATTTTACAGTGTAGGATCTGATCTTCAAAGCATTACTCATTTGAGAAATCCTTGCTATGCAAATAATTACATGCTCTTGTAAAGTCATTGGCTGCATGCGTAAAATGTATATGATTTACCCTTTTTTTAATAATGGCATTGTCTACTATACAAAATGAAGCAAATATCTAAGAGC
>NW_008700520.1:0-530 GCF_000695815.1 Acanthisitta chloris
TCGGGGACAGGGACTCGTCTCCTCACTTTGGTGCCCTCCCTGTTCACCTCCAGCAGCTTTGAGAACTTCAAGGCATGGAGTGTGAGTCTCCAGTCACGTGTCAGGCATTTCACCTGGGGGAGAGAGGATGCTGCTGCATCTCCATCAGCCTCCCCAGGGAGCAATCACCCTAACCCCACCATCCAGGCAACCCCTTTCACCTGAGGCCATGTCAAGGCTGTATTCCCCTTTCACATGAGCATCTTGGGGTGTGCAGAGGGTCCCCAGTGTCCCCTGGACTCTGGTAACAAGCCACAGCTTCCCTGTGCATCACACCAGCAGCACTGCCCTGCATTTAAGGGATGCTCCATCTCAAAACAGCCCAGGGGAGTCACAGGTGAAGAGGTGAATCCTGCCCTGGGGGTGGTTTGGGGACTCCACTGCTGCCCCAGCCACCCTCCCTGGGTGCAGCTGCAGGACATGGAAGGCAGAGAGCACAGCCTAGGTCTGTATCACCAGCACTTTGCCAGGACAAAACCTGAGCAGAACCT
>NW_008700521.1:0-530 GCF_000695815.1 Acanthisitta chloris
TTTTTTAACCAAGGAGGAAGTGAATATTTAGTCAGAAAATCTTGCAATGATCTACTGTGAAAATATGGTTTCTCCTATCAGAAATCACACCAGTATACTAGGCCAAGGTGATTTGGGGACCCAGCTAGAAGCTATGACACCTGTCAAGCTGATAAGGACTAAACACGTGATTAAAATAGGCAAGGCATAGAAGTAGAATGCCATTTATGCTGGAAATTTACCACAACTTCAGTGTAAATGATCATAACCTGATAATACAGCTTGTCTTTTGAATGAAGTCAACGACATCTTGGAAGGGAAGTCCACTCTGACATTATTTGTATGAACTTCCCAAATGCTGCTGTGCAGCATATCATTCAGATACGCTTTCCAAAAAAAGATGAAATACTAAGTGACTACAAGGCACAAAACAGCTGTAGGTCACTGTAGTGATGGAGCTTTAGTAATGGAGCAAGCTCTGTGATCACTACACAGGGATGAGCATAATTAGCGTGCAGGTACTACAGGAGAAAACCAATGGACAGTTAAGC
>NW_008700522.1:0-530 GCF_000695815.1 Acanthisitta chloris
GTGAGACAACTGCCTTGAGGTATGGGTTGCACCCAAGCACCTCCTTGCAGATCCCATGATCTGAGGAATTTATCCCCTCATGGTCATCTTCTGGTGGCACCTATTATATAGAGGCAGAATACTCTTCCTTATGCCCTCCAGGCCCAGGACATTCTCTCTGAATCTCCCCTGCCTTAGAGGCTCCCATTGCTTTCAGCCTTCCCATCTCAGGGTTGTAAATGCATACCACCCAGATGATTCTTAATCCTGCATGGCACTTTCATTCCTGATGAGCCCCAAGCCTTTAGTAGAATGGGAGAGCAGTGGCTAGTCACCCCACACACAAGTTTTGGAAAGGCACAGCTTACCATCTGATGCAGGGATGGCTACAGAAAAACTAAGACCCAGCCCTGAAGTGAGAATGTACAGAGAGACACTTGCTCAGGCATTGTGTTGTGTTTTCCAGGCCAGAAAGTCAAGTGTATGAGACACGAGTGGATGCAGTCTGCACCTATAGGAAGGAGCCCTCTGATCCACCTTTGGACAGGGTG
>NW_008700523.1:0-530 GCF_000695815.1 Acanthisitta chloris
CGCCGAGACCTCGGCCAGGCAGGGCAAGCTCGGAGCTCTCTGTGCCAGAGGAGCATCCCTGAGCTCCCTGGAGCATCTCTCACCTTCCACCCTGACCCCGACACTGGCACCAGCTGCTGGGTGACCCCTCGCTGTGCTGACTTCGCAAACCCACTCAAACCTAAAGCTGTTTTTCCAAATACTTGGAGCAAAATGCCAGTTCTGCAAGCTTCGGGTATTCAACCACGATACAAGCTAAAACCCAATGAATGTTTGGTTTCTTTCTTCAAGAGAGCAAAATTGTTACTGACACCATATCTAAAAGAAGTCAACTTCCAGGGAAGAACCACACGATGAGGAGCAGCAGTTGGGATGCAGCTCCTGGTCCCCACAGCAGGAGCCACGATCCAACTTCCATTGAGGGAAAAGACATAAACCAACAAGAGAAGTGAATTCTGAGTAACACAAATGTTGGGATGACTATGGACTAGGCTGACACCAGGATAAGGAGGTTCAAAGCAAATATGACACGTCAACATGATATGGCATAC
>NW_008700524.1:0-530 GCF_000695815.1 Acanthisitta chloris
GTGTAACCTCTCTGTGTTCTGTCAGTGTGGGAACACACACAGCGTCTTCCTCTGGTCCTAGGCTCAGAAAAGAGGGAGAAATATCCGAACACCCTCCTGGGGAATCCGCCAGGTGTGAAGAGGCTTTGGCAATGTGCATTTAGCATCCCTTGTCCCCATTCCAGCCCATCTCTGGAACTAGTGACAGCACTGAAAGTGCTCAGGAGATGGAAATTTTAAAAGCAAAATGTGCCAAGCATTTTCCTGCTGGTTTCTGCTTCTTCTTCTGCAGGTAGGAATTAAATAAATCCTACATTACTAATCCTACCTACATGGTAGCAGGAGTTTTACGCAACGATCACAGCTGGACTGATGTTACTGTGCTGCCTGTTGATCTGTGGCTCTGAGTAGATTTTGCAGCTGTGATAAATGATTGACTCACATCTGGGTATGTCACAGAATATACAGATAATCTGATATTAAATTTTTATCGTTCTGTGCCACTCTGGTTTTATTCATAACAGTTAGAACTGTTCTACCTAACAGTCAAA
>NW_008700525.1:0-531 GCF_000695815.1 Acanthisitta chloris
TATTCCATACCATTTAAATCATGCCAGTTCTCACACTTCCCAATACCCCATCACCTTCCCTATTTATCAATGTTGATAGACATACATACAGGCATCATTCCCCTAGTCTATGAAACACCTGTCAAATGTCCTTAAGATGTCCACAAAAACATTTGCTAAATTCATTTATTCCATGACTTTGGCCTTCATTGATGGTTGCAGAAATTCTCTTTCAAACAGGAAAGATAGTGTGAGATGTTGGATGAGTGCATGTTACATATTTGAGTCAGTTCTGACTCCACTACAGCTGTCCTTGTTCCGTTGTATCAAAGTTGATTCTTCATTGGTGCAATGGTCAGAGGGAAATCAGGTCCAGATCCTTGGAATGCTTGTGGTTAAGATTGATGCCATGGAGTGCTCAGTGAGATGATACATTCATATCCGCCGTAGAATTAATAATCCACAGTGTTATATAATCATTAACATCAAACAATTTAATTCATTAGCTATTCTCACCCAAAATCTAATCCCCTTGAGGCACACACCAGACTT
>NW_008700526.1:0-531 GCF_000695815.1 Acanthisitta chloris
ACTTTCAGCAATTTATTAAAAAAAGATCCTTCAACTAGCTTTGCTTATAAGGATTAATTATGAAGTTACTTGGAAGATGAAAAGTTTGGTAAAAGGCATTATTGATTGCTACAACTAAGAATTTATTTTCTCATTCATACAATACTGTATGTCTAATTTTAATTCTTAGAATAAGGAAAATGTAGTATTTATACTGTGATAGATATAAGCAATCTGTAATTTAGATTATATTGTAAAATATGCTTAATATAGGACATTCCTTCTTCCTTTAATTTGAGGGCAAGGCTTGCACAGCTTTTAGCAGTGTAGGCTTAAGTCTTAGATGAAAATGGCCTTCCAGTGTGAAATTTCAAATGGTGTTAGGGTTCAGACTTTTTGAATTATCTATGCAGCTTTTGTTTGATGTCTTTTTACACATTTTTAAAAGGCAGTCTTTGAAATGTGTACATGCCTGAAATCTTTGTATCTGCCAGCTTTTTTTCTGGACATTTGCTATCTTTTAGATCAGGTTTTTTTTTTTTTTTTTTTTTT
>NW_008700527.1:0-531 GCF_000695815.1 Acanthisitta chloris
CTATTATACTATAATACTATGAATGCAAGAGTAATGGTTAAATCTGGAATTATCTGGTATTTGTATTGAACATGAAGTTCATCTTTGTCTTGGATACACTAAAAAAATAGGAGTCCTTATCAAGCATTGTGTTTAACGTTGGCAGTTGACTCTGATTTTTGTCAGACCTGCAATAGTTTCAGGAATCAACTTTCATCAAGATTAGTGTTTGTTTATACTGCTCTTAGTCATTTCATCGTGAGCTCTGAGTATCTTCTGTGGATTACCTGCACCCACGTGCAGTTGTGGCAGAGAGCTGCACTTAGTATCAACTGATCCCACTGGCAAGGACTGGCATGGAGATTTCCATGCTCCAGAAGAGCTGTGTAAGAGCTGCTTTAGCTTACAAGTGTGATACATGTTCAAGCGAAGGACCTGAGCCTGCAGCAACTTGCCCACATCAGTGTCTGTGGGAGGGATGTGACAGAGCTGTGCTCCTCATGCTGTTAGAATCACACAGACACAGATCATTTAGGCTGGAAAAGACCTCCA
>NW_008700528.1:0-531 GCF_000695815.1 Acanthisitta chloris
TGGGAGGGACAGTGGATGCAGCCCACAGTGGGATGGGGAATCTACCCCAGTGGGAGGTGCCAGGAGAATGCACCTCTCTCCATTCCATTGCACCTATCAGCCACCTTGGCCCTTTCCACATAAACGTAACTTTGCTGCTGAGATTCATAGCATTCTTTTTGCTGTTCCTATTTCTACTCACTCTCCTGCCCCCACATTGATTTTCCTCTTCAGGGTGTCTATTTTATTTTAGACAGTGGTTTTGATTGCATTATTTGATTATAACAAGCCTCCACTGTTGTTGTTATAGAGACAATAATAGCCTTTGTGTATCTTTTACCTGTCATTATTAAAACAGGATCTGGGACTGACTCTACAAAGAGAGCAAGGTGAATGTGAATGGGCACAGCTGCAGGGCCAGACATGGGTCTTATGGAAGTCCCAGGGGTCTCCAGTGAGCTCTGTCACTTCCTCTGAAACTGAGGCTTGAATACACACATTACTGTGTTTCCCCAGGTCTGCTGCCCCATAGAAGCTGTCAGTGAGGATGTC
>NW_008700529.1:0-531 GCF_000695815.1 Acanthisitta chloris
AGGGAAGGGAGGGTGTGGTGTAATACAAGACATTTTCACCTGAATTGAGGGTCTTCCATCTGTAGTGTTTACAAGATCAATATTGAGGCAGGTCTAGTGGTGCTCTTATTTAACCCTTGTGTTGCTCTCCTGATAAAAGGATATAAAAAGGTAGCATAAGGAATACAGTTCTTCCTGCTTCCAGGAGGACTAGTGTATTTTGTCACTAATTTTACTGGGCTCAGAATTGAGCCTTTTGCTTGGAGTACATAAATCAAGTATTAATTTACCTGTTCAAATAGGAAACCAAATCAAAGCATCTCATATTTTGTATGCTTCCTGTGCACCTTTTGCTGTGTGTACTCTCTGTGAAGCTACTGATTCAAAGGCCACAAACATTTTCTGATAGTCTTGATCACCAGTGTTGAGATGCAAATGCTACTGCAGGAACTGGTTTTGTCCTTATGGGATTAGGGAAGAGAAACAACACAAACATTTCTGGTGCACTCAGGTTTTGTATAGGGTGTTTTCTGCAGAGCCTGCATGTAGGGA
>NW_008700530.1:0-532 GCF_000695815.1 Acanthisitta chloris
AAGGAGTTTGGATGTAATCCAGAGGAGTTGGAGATGGAGTATGTGTGGCGTGTCTCCTTGATCAGGGAGATCAAATTTTGTTAAGTGAAAAGAAAGCAGGTTACTGGGCCCCTGGAGTGCTTTTAACAACCAGTGGCCATCGAGCCCCATGGTCACTGACCAGCAAGCCACGTACTGGGGCGGGGGACTGAATCCTCTGGAGCAGGGAGACTCTCCAGCAATAGAAGGAACTGGTGCTTCCCCTAAGCATCGGTTAGTGGAGAGCATTCAGACGGCAGCTTGTTTGCAGATGACTGACATCGCCTGAAGAGACTCCTACGATGCTGCCAGTAGATCTGGGGAGTTTCTGGGAGTTTCCTGGTCTGGATAAGAAGCCTTTTCGATGCATCTTCTGTTCTTAGTGTGTTGTGTTTAACAGCATTGTGTTTGCCTACTGACCGTGGTTGGGCTGCAGTTCCTGTTCACATACAGCGAATTTTCAGGTGTCTGACCGTCTAGTGTCCGTCCCAAAATGACTGGTTTTGTATGTTAA
>NW_008700531.1:0-531 GCF_000695815.1 Acanthisitta chloris
TACCTGCTCTAGGGGTATTCCTCAACAATTAAATAAAGTTCTTAAACAATCCTTCCTCATTTGTTTTGTTCCAAATCGAACTAAAGTATTTTAGGCAAAAAAAAGTCAATGTTAATTTAAGAAGCAACTCTACTGAAAGGATAATCACCACTCTGAAACTACCCTTCTAATATTTCATTCAGTTATTTAATCTTTTACTGCATTTCACACTGACTCAGATGTGATCATCTGAAGACCAATTCAGACACAAAAGGAATATACATATGCATGACTTCCTATTTTACTGTTAGCCTGCTCCTTCTTAAGCCATACATGCATGGATTATACAGTCAGGAAAAACCAAGAAGGGTTACTGAGTTGAATTAGTTTAATCTAATGAACATTCTATCTTTAAAAGCCAAAGCACTAGGCAGTTATTCTGCTTACCTGACACAGTTTTCCATGCTGAACTCACTCAAAACTTCAGAACTGTAGTTGAAATCAAAAAACACAAAACACTTGTCTAATTTATTCATAGAATCATAGAATTTA
>NW_008700532.1:0-532 GCF_000695815.1 Acanthisitta chloris
GTCCATCCCATCCCGTGTCCATCCCATTCCCCCATCCCTCTCCCCCCTCCCTCCCCTCCGTCCCTCCTCACGCCGTTCCCCGTTCCCCCAGGCCCCCCGTGCTCCCCACCATGGCCCAGACCCTTCAGATGGAGATTCCCAACTTTGGGAACAGCATCCTGGAGTGCCTGAACGAGCAGCGGCTGCAGGGACTGTTCTGCGACGTCTCGGTGGTGGTGAAGGGTCACGCGTTCAAGGCTCACCGCGCCGTCCTGGCCGCCAGCAGCTCCTACTTCCGGGACCTGTTCCACAGCTCCAAGAGCTCCGTGGTGGAACTTCCGGCCGCTGTCCAGCCCCAGTCCTTCCAGCAGATCCTCAGCTTCTGCTACACCGGTCGCCTCAGCATGAACGTGGGCGACCAGTTCCTGCTCATGTACACGGCCGGCTTCCTGCAGATCCAGGAGATCATGGAGAAAGGCACCGAGTTCTTCCTCAAGGTCAGGCCCACGAGGGCATGGGAGAGGGGCTAGGGGAGCCCACGGGGCTCGAGGTG
>NW_008700533.1:0-531 GCF_000695815.1 Acanthisitta chloris
TTTGTTTCCTGTTTGAACTTTGCAAACGCCTACACTTACACGTGTGAATATAACAAATGGTATTAGATAAAGTTTGGGATTAGTTATTTTTTGTAAGAGAGAATATTTACTTGCATCCCTCTCAAATCACTTTTTTGTGATCCAGACACTTTTGTGCAGCTTCATACTGTCACTGTTAATAATCAAGCTTCCTCATAGCTAAAGAGGAGCCATCTATTCACTCTGCACCTTTACATACCAGTCCCTAACAAGCTTCTAGTGATATTGTTATGAGAGGTGAAGCTTCAGTGATGCAGCTCCATTCTATTAGCTCAGGGCATGACTCTTGCTGGGCCTGCTACTCCAGAGAAGACATATTACTACTTAATTGTTTGCTCTTTACAGCATTTACAATATTTTCCTGAGTAGATGCTGCCCTACCAAGGGGAAAAGAGCTTATTTATAAACAACAAGTAGCACAATAGGACATAGATGAAATAATTTCCTTTCTATCATAGTCTCTCATAAGGGTTAATTAACAGAAGTGCTCAT
>NW_008700534.1:0-531 GCF_000695815.1 Acanthisitta chloris
AGCCTTCCTCAATCTATTCCATAAGTAGGAAACTCAATTTTCAGTAAAACAAACATTTTTCCATATGAAAATCAGGAGATAATGAAGATACTTAAACTTATCAATAAATTAAATATCCCCATGAGAACTGCAGCAGATCATAAAAGGAGATCATGTTCAAGCAGATGACCAGATTTAAATGAAGAGAGCTGTTCTTTTTTTCTCAGCTGCATAATAAAGCTCAGCTAAAACACATCTCATGCTTCTGCAAAGCTCTCTGCAAATTATTGCCACTGAGAAAGATTGTCCTGTTTGATCATGCAAAATACCCTGAGCCAATCAGAAAACATAAAAATCACTAAGCAACTTTCACATAATTTGTCAGCTTTACCTTTCAAGCTGAACTCTAGTTTCACCATTAAAAGTTATAATCTACTCATGCTGAGAAGTATTTGAGATAAGCACAGGAAAACTCAGAAGGTATCTGAGATCTCACTCTGTGGCAACCATTGGTAAATGCTGTTTGAATGGCAGCTCTGCAGGCTTAAAACA
>NW_008700535.1:0-531 GCF_000695815.1 Acanthisitta chloris
CCTGTGCCAGTGTCTCACCACCCTCGTGGAGATGGGCAGTGTAGAGAGCCTCACATCAGGCTGTCCCTGAGCAGAGGAAAGGCCACCACAAACAAAAAACCTCTGGGAAGAGCAAAGTCATTGCAAGGTGCGTTTGAGCTATCACAGACAGTAACACAGGCAGCTCCAGACTGTCACAGCAATGCTCTAGGGCAGGCAGAGCTGTTAGATCCCATCCTCATGGCACGGATTCCCTTTTCCCCATAACACTCTGAACCTCATGTCTGGGTGTTTGATGGAAAAACCCAGCAAGCTCCTTCCAGCACCCTCCCACCACTGTGGCATAAGGCAATATAGGAGCATCTCCAGGGCCTGTGGTGAGTGCCCAGGTCACATGCAGGATGAACCTCAGCCTGTTGTGGAGTCCCTCAGGTGCCCCACACTGGTCTGCAAAGCCCCACAGCAACCCACAGGTACCACCCACACCCAGGGACTTACCTCTCACCCCCCAGCTGGCCATGGCCAGGCTGGCCAGCAGTGCCCAGGCACCCA
>NW_008700536.1:0-532 GCF_000695815.1 Acanthisitta chloris
AAAAAAAATTACTACACTGTATAATTTATACCTTGGAGAACAAAAAGATAGGGATGATTCTGTTCTTCAGATGCCTGAAAGACTCCAAATCATTCAAGAAGAAATAAGCAGGCAGGCTATTCCAAACTGAGCTTGAAGGGTAATGTGCAAAAAGAGCTGTTTCATGACTGAGTCTACCCCACAAGCATGTTCTCATCCTTTCTAACCTGCTTCGTAGCTAAAAAAAGACCAGACATCCTTCCTGTTTCTGAAAGTTCCGCCCTGTTTTTGTGCTTGGCAGAGGTTAGAAAGGCTGAATTCTGCGACTACCTGCCCAACTGAAAATACTTTTTCTGTTGTAAAGCCAAGACAGAGCATCCAGTGGTTGCTGATGAGCAGCCAGTGGTAACAGTACATGCTCTCCAAGTGCTTTCTTCTCCAATAAGCTCTGTTGTTTCCCTATTCCTAGAGTGGAAAATAATTGCTTCATGAGAGGGTTGGCTTTTAAATGGCAAGTGATATACATATACCAATATTCAGATAGTCTGAAAAT
>NW_008700537.1:0-532 GCF_000695815.1 Acanthisitta chloris
AAAGGAATGCAACTGGTCAAAGGCACTGGAGAAAGGGACTAATCTTTAGATCTGTGGGACAATATGGATGTAAATGTCCTATGGAAAAGAATATTCTGGGTGATTTGTCATTACTGTAGTGACAGAAGCATTGGTGGCAGAAACAAAGGCCTTTTCTTCAGCAAAGGGGGACAGATAAATGGGTATGCTCTGTCATAGCTCTGCATAGCCAAGTTCCCAAGACCAGCCCTTACAAAGAAGGGCTTCAGAGGGAAAAGGAGAAGCCCAAATCTAAGCATGGGTTTTGCCGAGGCATCAGCCAAGCATTAGGCACCCGCAGAGCTCCCACAATCGGTACGGGAGGCAGCCAAGGGGCTGCTGGAGTGTGAGCTCCTCTTTGCAGGCCTGATGAAATGTGCAAGAGAAGATATGTGCTTTGAGATGTTGGACTCATGATGTGTTCAGTTCAATGGAAATTTCTGAAACTTTTCTGCTCTGATCCTGTGCATTATTTTCTCCATTTTTGGGAACTGCACTAGCTATTTGGAAACAT
>NW_008700538.1:0-532 GCF_000695815.1 Acanthisitta chloris
TTAAAGGTCTTTTCCAACCTTAATGAAGAATCACAGAAATGAATCCAGCCCTATTTCCCAGCTTTACCAAGTGTGGCCTAAACATCCCACATAATTGCTACTGGGATTAGAAGGCATAGGGGGGACTTAATCCCTCCTTTGCTGCTCAGCAGGCTGCAGAGAGAGAGTTTAACCTCACATGAGGGATCTCACCTACAACACAAGTGCTGCAAGCTTTGCTCACCAGTCCACAGGCGCCAAGGAAGGAAAAAACTGGCACAGCCTTTGGAGAAAAATCCATATTTAACAGCTGCAGTGGAATGGGCCCGATGTTTTTATTTCCTCATTAAAAGCACCACAGCTGAACAGCAACGTGCAGGGATCAGTTCCCAGAAGCAGGCTGTCCTACTACACATAGGAGTTTTCTGTTACCACGAGGTTTACCTTCCAATAACCAACCTGTATTTACTCTGTGCCCCCGCGGTGACGCATAGTAGCCAGTGAAGAAATTCCACTCAGAAACTACACATTGCTCAGTTTAAGGGACTATTCT
>NW_008700539.1:0-531 GCF_000695815.1 Acanthisitta chloris
GATCAAATAATTCAAGATATTATTCTGCTGATTCAAAAATTAAACAGCCAGTGGCAACATAACATAACCAAGAAGTTAGAGAACATTTAAATCCTAATTCCACGTCAGAGTGAACAGAATTTAAAAATTCAGTATTATTTACCTGACTGATCAGGAGTATAAACTGGTTTGTCTGTGTGGATGAAAAGAAATCCATTCTCATAGGAAACAGGGATTTTTATTCCTCTTGAAAAATGTAAACAAAAAGCATCCAAATAAATATACTTTTCTGAATTATCTGTCCTTGGTAAATCTGCTGGTTGAAGCTGGGGGAGATGAAAGAAAAACTTTTAAGGAACAGGAAAATATTTTTCATGCCTTTTGAATCTTGGCCCCAGCAAATTAGTTGTTGCGGTTGGGAATTTGGTTTGATTCTCTCTCTTTTATTTTTGTAGTTATGCAACTCTGATAACATTTCTAAACCAGTTTGATTCTATGTTTAACTTTCGTGTCATTTCTTTGCACTATAATTTTAATCTTAGCCAAAAAAAA
>NW_008700540.1:0-533 GCF_000695815.1 Acanthisitta chloris
GGATGAGTTCAATGTGTTGATTTGTTTTATCTCTTCCTAATACTCTGTTTAAATAAAGCCACAGCTTGGTCTGAACAAGGGGTTATAATTTACTAGAGATATAATAAATTCTACTGTCAGGGAAGAAAGAGGAAATAAGTAGACCTTCACTGGCCTCAGAATACCCAGCACAAGAAGTGAGCTTCAGGACATTGCTGCAGACAGGAGGTGGAGAACTGTCTGCATAAACTCTAAGCATATTGTTGGGCCCCACTGTTAGAGTCAAACACAAATCACCAAAACACACTTAGTCATTGCCCAAGATAGAAATAACCTGTTAGCATGATGTCTAGAGAACATAATATGTAACACAATACAGACAGTACAGACTGAGCTGTGGAGGGGAGAGAGAGCAAAGAAGTAAGGAAAGAATTGGCAAAGTAGTATTTTATCTAAGCCAAGCTTTTTTTGAAAACCCTTTATATGCACAGCCCACAGAAACTTCATTAACAAAACCAGGGAGCTGTATTCAATCCAGTGCATATGTTGCTTCT
>NW_008700541.1:0-533 GCF_000695815.1 Acanthisitta chloris
TTAACATCTTTCTTTGAGAACAGAAGCATAAGGAAAATTCCACAGAAGTCATCCCCAGCCTTTTTAATAGCCCTTCAAGACCAAGGAACTTACCTGTGGGGTAAGTTCCCTTGCTGATTTCACTGTTGCCTGAATACCTTCCACAGTAGTTTTATTTGCAGTCCCAACTGCAGCTGCTTTTTCTGCTGTAGCTCCCAGCTTAGCCGCATGGTTTTCAAAGTTTGCTGCTCTTTCATCAAACACCTAGTTGTCAAAAGAGAAAAGAACACTGAAAAAAGCTCTAACCTCCCTAACAGAATCACAATTTCTTCAAAGTGTCAGAGACACCTTCATAACATGCACACTTACTTCATCTCCTGAGAGAATGAAGGAGGACACAAAAGCTTTGAAAGTGTTTGATTTTTTTAATCTTTACATTACTGGACTTACTTCTTTACTAACTCAATTGGACAACTAAGGATATACACTCTATAGCTTTGAGGTATTAGGTTCAATAATTCCTGATGACTACTGCTGCAACAAATACTGTGTGA
>NW_008700542.1:0-533 GCF_000695815.1 Acanthisitta chloris
GCTGGAGGGGACGCACAGACACCTGGGAGGGGACAGAGTGGCCCGTGGAGTCTGGCAGCCTGGGCAGCCTTTCCTCCAGGGGGGAATTTGCTGCCCCTGTGCTTACCTGGGTGGAGGAGTACAGGTGGGTGTAACCCAGTCGGTTGTAATCCACTTTGAACTGGAACACGCCGTAGACATCTGGCAGCTTGAACTGCACACTGTATTTGCCACCTGAGAGCAAGACGAGGAGAACGTTGAGGTGACACGAGAAGCTGTGGAAGGTGAGAACACCCCCAGCATGGGGCCAGGGCAGCCACGGGAACCTACACTCCTTTTGAGGGGAACCTACATTCCTCCTGAGCAGAACCTACCGTTCCTCTTGAGGAAGGTCCGCACAAAGGGGTCGATGCGGACAAACTCCAGCTGGATATCATCCCCATCAAAGGGCACCCACTTGCCGTCCGCGAGCTTCTCGATCACAATGCTGTACTCCTGCAACAAATTGACAAGTTGATGCCTCAAAACAAACCTCGACCCATTCTGAACAGAAA
>NW_008700543.1:0-533 GCF_000695815.1 Acanthisitta chloris
ACAGGTACCACAGGTGGAGACAAACATGCAGAGCTGGTTCTCTGCTGGTCTGTGCACCTGCAGAGATAAAAGAGCAAGGACTCGGAAATCATCCCAAAATACATCCCCAGCGTGTCGGGAAAGGCTCATGTGGTTCCTTGTCCTCCCCTGGGTGTATTTTTATAGAATCATTTGTGCATTAATACACATTTCCCATCTGATTTTTTCCTCCAAACTTCTGCACACACCTTGAATTTGCCAGGTGGAAGGCCTAAAGAGGAGCAGGGATGAGGCATACATGGTGGCAGATGCCTTCAGGATTGCCTTCGAGCAGCAGCTGATGCAGAGGAAGGACCAAGCCCTACGGCTTGCAGAAGTGATTAGAGTGAAAAAGGAGACAAAGTTTGCCAACTGGAGACACCTGAGAGGGAGAGGTAACTGGTCCAGAGCTGAGTCTCTGCTAGGGGACTGAGAAAGCAGCTGGGACATGGCACGAGGATCTTCTTGGTGGGTTCAGTGTGTGGGTGTGGTTTGGCTGCTGGGTGAAGTTCATG
>NW_008700544.1:0-533 GCF_000695815.1 Acanthisitta chloris
TGCTGCTGGTTGCCTGGGAGAGCTTTCCAAAGCAGACAAGGCAGAACTTTGAGGAGATTCCTTGGGGGAAACCTCCTGCACCAGGTGGAAGTGGCTGGATGCTCTGACAGAGGTCAGCTCCTCCAGCTGGGAGAAGAGCATATTAATAACATTAGCATCAGAATAAATAGTTCCCACTCCACGTCTTCAAGCATTCAATAACACACTGATTTGGTAGGAAACATTTAGACATGGTGAGATAACACCACAAAACCACTCAGTTTGGGGGAATATAAAAAGAACTGTTGCTGTTCTTGTGTTGGATTTCTTCACTGGGAATAAAGGGGCTGAGGGACTGCCAGGCTCCTGTTAGTTTTCTTCTCCACATCTTCAGTAGCACAGGCATCTGTCACTAACCACCACTTGCTGTGCACTAGTTTAACCCTTGGGGTAGGGTTTTCCCCCCCCTTTATTGCTTCAATCCTATGACAGAGTTCTTATAACAGGTTTTTCTGAGGGTGGCAGGTGTGGGGGTGATTCCTCCTCCCTGCTCC
>NW_008700545.1:0-533 GCF_000695815.1 Acanthisitta chloris
CTGGTACAACTATCTGCAGAACTGCACTGTGAGATGAGCTGGGTTAAAGACCAACAGGGGCAACCAGGTTTTTGGTTTATTCTGAAGGGCTGAGTTAAACCTCAATCATGTTAGCAGCTCATTTATGTTTATTTCAACCCAGGGAGCAAGGGACGACAGCACAAGGGGACAGGGATGGAGACAGGATGGATGGAAACATCTTCAGCTGGCTTTCCTGCCAAAGCTGGCAAAGCAACATCCCTACATTTCAGCCCTGCTTTTTCAGCCCTGCAAGAAGCTTTCTCCACTCTTCCCAAGCTTTCATCACTCTACTGGCAGATTCCTACATTGCTTGAAAGAGTTCCATTTCCCTTTAGGGAGTAAATGGTTCATGTAGTTTGGCATTTATTCTGTCACGGCATATGTGGGACTATCATTAACATTAACAGGAATGACACATCCATCCAGCAGAGAATAATCTGCTTAATGGTTAAATAGGAAAGCTGTGTACATTAAATTGCAGGCAGATAGTCAACTTCATGATGTAGTTTTCC
>NW_008700546.1:0-534 GCF_000695815.1 Acanthisitta chloris
CAGGGGGTGGGAACTAGATGATCTTTAGGTCCTTTTCAACCCAAAGTACCCTGTGATTCTGCCTTTTTCTGTGTGAGTGACAGATCTGAAGCAACACGATTTCTGCAGCACTGTGCACAGCAGCCTGGTGGATGTGGCAGGATTAAAGTAGCAGGAGATTTATCTTTACACTGTATCAGAGCTGAATGTTGCTCACACACCCCTAACCCTCCTCTGCCTCCTATTCCCTGCACGGAACAGCTCAGCCTCCAGCCCTGGCAGGGCTCTTCTCCAACAGCTCCTCCAAGGGGTGCAGAGCACACCCCTGGAGGTGTGCGCGACTTCTTACCGCTCTACCTCTCTGCTCGTGGGATCCCTGTCCCCTCCCACCGTCCCTTCCTCAGCTCCTGTGCCTCCAGGCCGACATCAGCTCCCCCCGTGTCCCCCTGAGCCCCACCTGGCACGGCGCGGGCGCAGGTCACGGCACACCTGCAGCTCTCCCGCCTGACCTCGGCATAGTGGTCGAGCAGGGTGGCCTGGAGGACGCGCGCGATG
>NW_008700547.1:0-534 GCF_000695815.1 Acanthisitta chloris
AAAAAACATGTTATCCCCATTCAAGACCAGAAAATTTCAGTAGAAATGTTAAACCTGTGACCTGACTAATCTAGTCAAACGTAGCTGGATAATTCTGCATAAATTACAGAGTTTTAAAGGCTTCTACTCATCAGGTACATCACTCATCAGGTTACCAATGTCTTCTCCTCACTATCTTCTATATGCACTGCTCTTTGGTATAGTATGGGTCCATGTTAGGAAGAAAATGTTTGCTATGAATGTGGCAAAACTGCCATTACAGGGGGGATTTAGACTTGAGGTTGGCATTATGGTCATTCTTCCCATGGTATCTTGTTCCCTTTGAAACAAATTATCCTAATGGAAAATCATCTTTATGTAAAGGGAATGCAAATTTCCAATAGATTCACAAACTGCTTTCCAGACTCCTCACAATGTGCAAAATATTTTACCCCCTTCACATTTTCTTCCATGTCAAATTGAGATGAAAAGTCAACGCCCTAAACCAGCCTGTAGAATCCAAACTTTAAAAAGGGCTTTTACTTTTAATTTCAG
>NW_008700548.1:0-534 GCF_000695815.1 Acanthisitta chloris
GTTTTTTTCCAGCCTTTTCTCGGCATCCACCACTGCACTCACTGCAGGAGCTGTTGATGGGACAGCGCTTCGCACGGTTTGTTACTTTTAACAAATGGCACTTTTTAGTAATACATCTTTTAGAAGCCTCTGTTTTTTGGAAGCTGTGGCTTGTTCAGCCTGGTAGAACAGCTTTTGGTGTTCAAGATGCTGCTTTTGTTAAACTGAATCTTAAAGCACGAGTGAAAAACCGACAGCCTTTGGTAAGGACGCGTGACTGGCCAAACGCTGAGATTTGAGGTGTCAGAGTCACTTACTCAACACGACTGAAGCTGTTAAAGGAGTGTGACAACAATAGCTGCTTCCAATCGGTATTAGGGCGACTTTGTCCCCAGCTTCTAGGGCCGGTACCTCTGTCAGCTGCTGTGCTGTGTGACCCCAGAGACAGGCTGAGCCTCGGGATGCTCCATGCTCCCAGCTGGAGTGCAAAGCAGCGGGAAAGGCGCCGAGCAGCTCCGGGGGAGGCATCGCTCCCTGCACCTCCCGTGGGCTGCG
>NW_008700549.1:0-535 GCF_000695815.1 Acanthisitta chloris
TGAGCTCTGGGGGGGACAGCAGGGGGGTCCTGGCATCAGGATCCTCCCCTGGCTCCCATGCCAACCCGGTACCCACCGTGAGGACGCGCAGCGCCGCGATCAGCCCCGTGTGCCGCAGTAAGGGACCGGGGCAGAGCTGGAGCAAAGGGCCACACCTGCAGGATGGATGGATGGATGGATGGGCATAGGGAGAGCTGTGGGCATCCCTGGTGCCCTCTGCACTCACCTACCTGTAGATGGTGGCTGTAGGGGTGGTTATGTCCTCGTGGAGCTGTTGGAGCTGGAAGGTGTTGTGCTGGTGGGAGACAATCAGGTGAGTGGCACAAGGGATGTTTAAAGGGGGTGACAAGGAGGGGAAAGTGGCACTGGGCTAAAGGGAAGGACCAAGAGGGGTGGGAGTAGTGCTGGGGATGCCAAGGTGGGTGACAGTGGATTCCATTATCATAAAATCATAGAATTAACCAGGTGGAAGAGACCTCAAAGATTTGAGTTCAACCCTACTAGTCCGTGGCACCAAGTGCCACATCCAGACTCA
>NW_008700550.1:0-534 GCF_000695815.1 Acanthisitta chloris
ACTTGATGATCTTTGAGGTCTTTCCAATGCAGTTGATTCTATGATACTATGGTTCTATGAAGACATAATTTTGGTGCCAATTGCTATCTAAATGACTTCATGATCATTTTCAGTCTTCCAAAATGTATTTTGCATTTCTGTTCCCAAGGGCCTACAAGCAATCAAAACCAAAGTGAATAATTTAATGAAATACCTTGCAGCTTGTTTGAGTTTGTGAAGTTATTTTCCACTATCAGGAGATGCTATTGGTAAAACAATGATATTTTAGGATATTAAAGATTCAGTATACAGTTGTGTTGCATCTCTAAAATGTTATACTTAAAATATATTTTTGGTGTGATATCATTGTAGCATCAGTTGATGGTTTAGTTGAGCAAATTACAGAATCCAAAAAATCCACCCTGGACAAATAGGTAAGCAATAATTTTTTTCATGTGATAGTCTACTTGGGACATTTATGGTTTTGATTTTTTGTATGTTCACACATGGAATCTTTGGGAATAGCTGCAACATAAAAAATTCAAGGAAAGGGAA
>NW_008700551.1:0-534 GCF_000695815.1 Acanthisitta chloris
CCGAATAGGCCTTTTGCCTGCCATAAAACAGCCTGTGAAATAATTTTGTGGAGGAGGTGAAAGAGGTCTGAGGAGCTTTTCTATTAGATATATTGTATTAACGAAAACATCTGTGTCTGTCTTCATAGCAAAGTTTGTGCCACTGCAATAAGTTGCAACCCACTTCATGCCCATCATAGTTTTAAGGGTTAAGTTATTATAAGTGTCCAGGAAGTCCTGTTGAATAATATCGTGATATTGTTCACTTTCTCTCATCAGTAGGTCCTCATTTGCATCCTTGGTCTCAATGCCAAGCATAAACAACCGAACAACATCAACACCTGGAACCACAGATTCATTCCCCCAACTCTTTCGGATAGAATTTCTGTGTCGAATTTCAACAGCTCTTGTTGCTATCAGCAATACCAAGAAAGGTGTTTTATCTTTACACTTCTCTTCTTCATTAATAAGGAATGTAAATGAATGTGTTGAAATGGATCTGGTTTTATTCCCAAGTTCCTCATTTACAGCTGGTGGTTCTCCATTGTCTTTCCC
>NW_008700552.1:0-535 GCF_000695815.1 Acanthisitta chloris
AGAGAAGCTTTGATGATCCCTGTAGTGACTAAAAAACCCTTTGTACCTTTATTAATGTCATCATAGCAGCCAGTGCAGACTCTTGCCTCCTTCTCCATGAACTGCAGTTTGCATTTCCTCTTGCAGCAGCTGCCACAGAACACCTGGAGCAGAGCAGGGCTGGATTAAACACCACACACAGTACAAAGTTTACAAATACAACTGCACAGGGACTGGAAACCTCCCAATAAACACATTTGTCTGATTCTGAACCCTCTGCAACCTCATTTTAGTTATGTGTCATGATCTCTCATGAAGGCACCTCCAAGTGAAAACCAAACGGGAACAGGACCAAACAGAAAGCAACACAGAGGACACAAGTGATGACAAAACCCTTCTCTGGAGCGATGACAACAATGGAAGCGGCATCACCTATTCTCAAACTCCTTGTTCTGTTCACACTGAACACAGCAACAGGGACGAGCCCCAGACCTGGGTCAGACTGGCTGTGGGACCACCTCTGCAGCACTGCAGAGGATCAGTATTGTGTCTCCAC
>NW_008700553.1:0-535 GCF_000695815.1 Acanthisitta chloris
GATATTTGAAATGTCATGGCAGTCAGGCTAAGTCCCCAGTCACTGGAGAAAAGACAATATTGCACCAATTTCTGAACAGTATAATAAGGAGGACCCTGAAAATTACCAATCAATCAGCCTCACCTCCAATCCCGGTAAGATCATAGAGCAGATCCTCCTGGAAGATATGTTAAATCATATGGAAAACGAGACGATTAGACAGAGACAACATGGCTTCACCAAAGGTAAGTTGTGCCGGACTAAGTGGTCTTCTATGATTGAGAACTTCATCAGTGGACAAAGGAAAAGCTATGGATATCTTCGATCTGGGCTTCTGTAAGATCTTTGACACAACATTCTTGCTGTGAAATTGGAGAGGTACAGGTTTGATGGATGGACGGTTAGATGATTAAGGAATTGATTGGATGGCCACTTCCAAAGAATTATAACCAATGGTGCAACATCCGAGTGCAAAACAGTAAGAAATGGTGTTCCTCAAGGGTCTGTACTGGAACCAATACTATTTAATACATTTGTCAGTGACATGGACAGTGGG
>NW_008700554.1:0-536 GCF_000695815.1 Acanthisitta chloris
GGAAAGCAAGGGAATGGTCTTCCAATTTAAACTTAGAGCTCTGCTGTTCTGTCCCGGTAGAAGTGTGGTAAACAGCAGCAACTCTCGGGTGGCTACATTAGAAAATGAAGCAGCAGATTACAGCACAAACTTTGTCTCATTTCCCGTCAAGAAACAACACTAACAGTTCAAAATTTCCACTAGAAGCTGCCAGCTGTGCCGGTGAAAGGAGCCACTCACTGCTCTGCAACTACTAGGAAATGCTTAAGGAAGTTGCGTAATGGGAACGAAGATACGAATAGAAAAGCCCACAAATAAAATTAGTTTGTAGACCCCCTAATGGGAAAATCCCTGTGCGTCACAGGAGAAAGCAGGATTTCTGAAATACCGAATAACAAACGTCGAGGAACAAAACCGCGCACACCAGGTTTGGTGCTAGGGGTTGACATTCTCTTAATTTCTCGGCAGCAGGTGACGGTAAAACGCGCCGAGGCAGCGCAACACGCCTGCTCTAGTAACAGTTTGGCGAGAGAGCCTCGAGCAAGCCCCGGCAGGAT
>NW_008700555.1:0-535 GCF_000695815.1 Acanthisitta chloris
TTTTTTTTTTCTCTCTCTAATGTTCTGGAGCTCTCCTCCAATTTTGTTTTACTCCTGCCTTAATTTAGAAGTGTCCCACCCGCCTTAAAAATAGGAGGCTGTGGAGCCAACTGTGTTTAGATGGCACAGGTTAGTGAGGAGAGATCTATAGCTGGAAGTGCCTACTGTATAGTTCATGTGACTTCATACTAATGAGTAATACACATACTCCTGGAGAAGCTGACACACTGGGAGGTGTGTTGTCAGTCAGAGCCGTGAAAAGAAGTCATCACAGTAAGGTTGTCACTGTGGCTGCCAAAAATTGCAACAACACAAGCAGCAGATTGATAGAATTCAAATTTACCTGCAGAAATATTTTAAGCAGTGATTTAGAAAGCCCTTACATCATGCTCATTGCATATTGCAGGTTCAGAGGTCTTTTAGAGGTGCCTGGACACTTCCAGAATGACACTCTGCAGATTTGGACTGAGACTTGGTTTGGTCAATACATGGTTTGGGGTGTTCCTCACCTTAATGAGGCTGAGATGACCCAGTT
>NW_008700556.1:0-535 GCF_000695815.1 Acanthisitta chloris
AGGTTACACCTGGGTTTGGTAAAAGAATGTCTGGGAGTGCCAAAGTGAGTCGTGAATGGAAATATGTCAGTACATGCCAAGTGCCCCACATGGAAACAACCAAGGCAGTCTGTTTACTGAATTTATTTCAGGCTTGTTGTGGAGTTTTTCTCTTTAAAGTGAATTTTTTTCATTGTCTGTGGAACCAGTTGCATAAAACTCACCCATTTGGGCAGTGTGTGGATGGACAGGGTTGTGTGAAACAGGTGAACTTTGGTGTGTAGATGATTTAATAGTTTATATGATCAGTGCAGAGCACTTCTCAAGCCTTCTGGAAGGGCACCGGTGCAGCAACTGACCACTCTATCCCCAGTGAATAGCCACTCTATCCACAATAAATATCCACTTTATCCTCAGTAAATACCCACTTTATCCACAGTGAATATCCACTCAATCCATGATAAATATCCACTTTATCCACAATAAACACAATGTGAATAACCAATTTTGGTCAGATTTGAGATTTGTTACCACCATAAAAGGACTTTATTCCAAC
>NW_008700557.1:0-536 GCF_000695815.1 Acanthisitta chloris
AATAATTATTTAAAATAAATAATTTTTTTAAAAAAAGGAGAGAGAAGTTGGATTTGCTTGTAGTTCCAGCTCAATTCTTTTGTCTACACATCAGTCATGGATCAACAAAGTCGACCATGAAGAGCTCGTAATCTTGAATTATTTTTTTTGAAGTTTAAAATCAAACCTTCTTGTTTAGTTCCTCCGAAGTTTCCATCTCTGACATTGTCTCTAGCTGCATTGCTTGTTGTGAATCCTCTGTAGACATTTATGAGTTAAAACACAATAAATATTTTTCTTGAAACAAAAACTTGCTTACATGCCAAGGAAAATAACCTTTAAGACTATGTGTAACAATGCCATCTGGTGACTCCTGCCATAACAAGCTTTTTCCTCTGCCTTCATGACCCACTGCTTCCCCTGTCCCTTTACCATCCATGTCATCACTCATCTTCCTTACTCTTCTTTTCCTTGCCTTTCCTCCCACTCAATCACAGTATTTGTGAGAGCTGCAATCACCCTTTACTGTAATCATGGAATCACAGAATGGCCTGAGT
>NW_008700558.1:0-537 GCF_000695815.1 Acanthisitta chloris
CTGCTACAACAGATGTCGCCCCTGCTAAAGCTGCTGCTGAGGCCCCACAGGAGGACCCCCGGGAACCCAGAAGATGGAAATGGACTGAGCACTGAGATCCAGGCCATCACTTTCAGAGGGACTGAGCATCCATAGTTCCACCTGCACTGGCATGTGGGAAATGTTGTGCTTGGGCTCTCCAAATACATGGCCCCTGTTTGACTTGCCTATTTTTCCCCCTCTTCTTTCTTGTCTCCTTTGCCTTCCTCTCCGCTGGGCTGTGATCACTTCCCAAGCTCCATCTAGGGTGCAAACTGCACCCTGTTCAAGGGGCAGAGGCTCCTACCTCCCTCTGGTGCTCCCTGCACCACGGTGCCCACTCAGAGAACCTCCTTTCCCTCTTCCAACTCATTAAAGTTCTGCTGCATCTCAGCCTGTGTCTCTGTGTGGTCTTTCTCTCTCCATGCTCTCCCCAGCTGCCAGGGAGAAACGTGTCCCTCTGGGGAGATCTGGAAGGCACTGAGGAGAGCCATGGGCCTTCTCAGAGGAAGGGAAGGG
>NW_008700559.1:0-535 GCF_000695815.1 Acanthisitta chloris
CTTCTTATCTATTCCTTTTTTCTTAATTCAGATCCAAGGGCAAGTGTGGATTGCAGAAAGGATGAGTGGTAATTGTTACTTTCTGCAGATGGAAGTATTGACAGTAAAGATTATAAAATTTTTAATTTACCAAAATAATGTTATTTTTGTGCAGCAATAAATGTTCCGGGCGAAAGTTAACACTCATGCAGAACAGCAGGTTTCCTAAAGCTGCTGTTGCCCTTCTAAGACCAGTTCTGTACACATTGCCCATTTAGGTATGAAGAGAAGGTCTGACGGTCCTTACTTGAGTTCTCCTCAGTCAGACCTCAGAGGGTGGAAAAAAGGTGGAAAAGTGCTCTCAGACGGTGGAGAGAAAGATGCCATGGTGCTGAGGCCCTTGCCATACAATATGCCTGTAGCTTATGCAGCCATAAGCTTGCACAGAGTTTCTTGCCAGGGAATTTCAGTGGTAATAGAGAAGGACTTGCACAATAAAGCATGCAGTGGAAAAAAAGGTTATTTAACATAGATATGAACTAAAATCTTTCATATG
>NW_008700560.1:0-538 GCF_000695815.1 Acanthisitta chloris
AAAAAAAGTAACAGTGTTGTAACTATATTGTGGATACTTTTCCCTATAATGACCTGATGGTAAGTTTACTGTCACTTAGAGCTAGTACTCATAAAATTAGTAATATCATTCATCAGCTAAAACAACAGCAGAAGAAAAACTGATATTAATTGTATTAATTTGTTTTTCTGTTCTTATTCGTATAGCTTTCATGAAACTTTTAATAATAGTTGATGGATATAGACATATCCTAACTTCTATCTGTACAGGAAGTGAGACATTTTTGAAATTCATAAGAGTTAACCATCACAAAAATACCCCCACTGTATAGTATTCTGTTAAAAAATTTATTTAGGAAATGTGACATTATTCTGCTAGTATTCTGCATGGACTTCCAACTACTACATATGGGTATAGCATTAATGCAGGGTAAGGGGAGTATTTTTATTAGCACTGTTCTATCCAAATGGTCATTTCTAGGCATGCATGCTTCTGTTTACTTTGGAGATTTATTTCTCTATTGAGACATATGTATACCTATACCAATAGGTATATATAT
>NW_008700561.1:0-536 GCF_000695815.1 Acanthisitta chloris
CTCTGCAATTTTGTACTTGCCCTCTGAGCAGGTGTTACTTGCATGGCACTACACAAAGGCAGTTGTGATACTGATGGCACTAGGTGAAAAATATGGTCTACTGCTCAGTTTTCCAGAACAAACATTTACTTCAGCAGAAACCACATTATGGGTTTTAGCTTCTATATTTTCTACTTATGCTTTTTTGTGTATAACAAATTTCAGAAAAAAGAATGAGAAAAATTACCACCAGACAAGACTGTGCACATTTAAAGGCTAAAGGTTCTGCTCATACACAGACGAAAAGTAATTATTAGCTTGTCTGTCAGGGGAAGAAAATGTTGCAATCTTTGAAATGGCATTCCAGTTTGCATTTCCTTTCTATGCCTTGCTCCAAGCAGACACTAGAATTTTGGCCGGAAATTAAGAGCAAAAGCTCCCTGCAAAAATAAACTTCATGACTCAATTTATATAAACGCAGCCTTCTGTGAGTTGAACATTACCCTTTAGAAAAACCTGCCTGAATGCTCCAGGGTGAGCAGAAGGCAGATGCTGCA
>NW_008700562.1:0-538 GCF_000695815.1 Acanthisitta chloris
TCAGACCCAGATGCCTCTTCAACACTTGAGGGATGGTGACTCCAGAAGTCAGATGGTGACAGCAGACAGCCTCTTCAGTCATTTTTTATTGCAGCCTTTGTTCACTTTAAAGTCAAAATAAGGCAGTGCTGAAGCAGAGCTCCAGCTGCAGGTTTGCACTGACAAAACTCAGTGGCTGTAATTAATGCCTGTCGTGTCACTGGGGGCACATGCTGTGAGGTGGAGGTGGGTGCAGAATGCAGAGGCACTGGAAGGAGACGTGGGGCTGCTCTGCCTGGACAGCTGCCCCCAGCAGAGGTGCAGGGGGTTCCTTCCCATGGGCAGGACCTTGTCTGGTGGGCTCCACTGGGGGAGGTAAGGCTGAGCCTGGGGCAACATCTCTAACTGCACTGAGGGAGAGAGTGCTGTCCTCTCCTCCCCTGAGAAAACAAAGGGGTTTTTCTTTCTTTCTAGCCAGTCTTGTGAAATGAAAGTACAGTTCAAGAACTCACGTACTTCATCAGGAACCATGGTGATAAGACAAGGAGTAATGGGTTCA
>NW_008700563.1:0-537 GCF_000695815.1 Acanthisitta chloris
CACAACCAGTGTAAGAGGACTAACCACCTCAGGGTTGTAGGTATCTAACAGGAATAATATTGATTCTGAACTTCAGTAGGTTTTTCTACTTTATTTACATTCTAAACACAAAACCAGAACATGGCAAAACCCAAATCTAAAAAAACAAAACCAAAAACCAAACCTTACTCGATGTAACAACTTTCTGCAACAGTTTTTAGAATTTCTTACCTTAAGGTCATAGAATATAATATCACCCAAGATCAAGTACACCTTGAGGTAATACAGCGTTTCCTCCTCAGACTCAAGAGGAGAGGAACAGAGGGACAAGGCTTTGAGATAAAAGTGTTCAGCTAGTTCACAGTGACCCAAATGGTGATGGATGGCAGCCAGACGATGGTAAGCTGTTCGTTCATTTAGCTGATTTCCTAAGGAGAAAACATATGAGTCAGGATAAAAACCAAAAGAGACAAAGGAGTCAAATTTTCTCAAATCAGAATGTGTCTATGCCATTTTTTATTTTTAATTTTTATATTGATGTTTCTGAGCTTACATTGA
>NW_008700564.1:0-537 GCF_000695815.1 Acanthisitta chloris
GCCATGCAGTGGAAATGGATGCATAAATCTCTAAGGACTAGTTTTGCTTAACTTCAAATTAACAGTCAATCCCTTGAAGTAACTCTCAGAAAGCTCTACATATCTTGATCACTGCAGTATAGGCACCTTCCCTCTGACTCAGTATCTTCTTTTCCACAGTAACACAGCTGCAACAGGAGGAATTGAACATCTGACAAGCTAGACTAAGACAATATCTCGTGCAGTTAGATGAGCAGGTTGAGAAACTCAGTGTGAAGTATTTAAGCCAGATATCACGCTTCCTGGCAAAATCTAAACACTGATCTACCAAACTAAAATGATATTAATATTCCCTTAAATCCTGTTTTTTAAGGCAAGAGCTCTCTGAAAGTTACAGGATCCAAATCAATGCAAGTACTCAAACACTAGAGATTTCTAAATAGTGAACTTGTAAAGATGTTACTTGACAACCTCAGAGAAAGTATCCTTTCCAAATATATTCCTTTTCAACCCTTATAGCAAGGCAGTCAACTTGCAGTCTCCATTACATGCACAGAG
>NW_008700565.1:0-537 GCF_000695815.1 Acanthisitta chloris
CCATTGCTGTGACCTCTCTTCCTCCTAATTGCTCATGAAGGTCACTGCCAATCCTACACTACTCCATCTCCTGCTAAAACCAATCTGTTTCACAACTTTTGTGCCCCTTCTCTCATCAACTTCATCCTTTTTATGAAGTTGTTGAGTCAGAACTAGCCCTGTTGACAGCAAATAACAAAATCAACAATATTATTGGAAGGAGCCTCTGGACATGGTGAGGTTTAACCCTCCTGCATAGAGCAGGAACAAGAGGACATTGATCAGGACATTGCCCTTTGTGCTTGTAAACATCTCCAAGGACATTCATGGAGACTCCACTCGCTGCCTGGGCAACCCTCCTGGGCTTGGCCATGCCCAGAATAGAAGAGTTTTTCCTCCTGCCTGTGCAGAAATTCTTTTCACACTGCTCCAGGACACAGACAAGGGCAAGCAAATTCCTCCTGCACATGAGCAGCTGTGGGTTTGTGTGCCCAAGGAGACTCCCAAGGACTGGAGCACCTGATGAGCAACTAGGAGGAAGAGAGGTCACAGCAATGG
>NW_008700566.1:0-537 GCF_000695815.1 Acanthisitta chloris
AAAAAAAATTAAAAAAAGGTAAAATGCCTTATTAGCAATATTTTTAGTTTCGAACACCCATTCTGAAGACAAAAAATAAATATATATTTTATTTGCAAATTTCCAGCTCACTTTAATAATCATTTATTACTTTTGAGAATATTCCAGAGATACTGATGAACTATGTGTGTGACAGAACATTGACAAGGAGGAATATTTAACTGCATATATTATGATTTTTTAAATCAATAACTCTGCAACTTCCAAAATATTTTAGACACTGGGGAAACAGTCTTTGCTTCTGAGGGTTTATGGTCCACAGTTAAATCAGATAAAATGTATAAAGTATATGTATAAAAAAAGGATCAAAGAAAACAGATGTAGATTGACATATTTTTCATGTTTTATGAAACTGGATTTTCAAACATACTGAATGCTGAGACTTTCATAAGAAATTGTATGAACTTCAAATACACAACAGTGGAACAACAAATCTCACCCTTTTTGATTTTTTACCATTATTTTTACTTCCCTAAATGTACATGAACACACACACAC
>NW_008700567.1:0-534 GCF_000695815.1 Acanthisitta chloris
ATCCCTTCACTCTGCCCCATCCTGCTGTGACAAATCTCCATCCTGTTCTCTGGGCCTTTAAACAGCTTGCCATGTGGGCAAAATTCAGGCAATTGGGCTTTCTTGGGGAGTGGGTGCTAAACAGGAGGTGTGGAGGGCAGTGTGACCTACAGGGAAGTCTCTGCTCTTCCTAACTGCCTTGATCTTCATTGAGCAGAGATGCCAGGGTGTGCTCTAGGAGAAAGACCAGTTCTGTAAGGAAAACAGCAGCTTAAATTCAGAATGCATATTGCTAAAATTAGGGATATTATAGAGCCAAATTAGATGAGTTAATTCACACAGAATCCCTGTAACTAGTAACTCCAGGCTGAGCATGAAAAAGCACAGGATTTCATCTACTTAACGAGGGTGGCAACTCCCAATGATGAGATCAGAGTGGCTGCAAAGGCAGGTATGCTGCATGGGGTGACCAGTCACACAGCCCAGGAGGAACAGCTCCTGGAGCCAAGTCCTGGACATGCTCAGTGCTGAATTATATTCAGTTACTAAGAGATG
>NW_008700568.1:0-536 GCF_000695815.1 Acanthisitta chloris
TACCTGGTACCTTTCCATCAGTGTTATATCCTGCAAACATGCTTTGGCACTCTCCTCCTCAGACAAAGCTGTCTGCAGGACTAATGCCTGTTCTTCTATCTCACCCTTCAGGCCTGTTAAATCTCTGTTTGCATTCTGGATCTTGTTCCTCAGGTCTGGAATTTCCTTGTCTTGGAGTTCAACTAAAGTTTGCCTTAAATAAAATATAAATCCATTAAAATTTCCTTTGTCAAAAACAGGAACATCAATTGAAGACATCCAAGATCACAAAATCTGTGATATGATTTAATGGTGGAAGACTAAACTTAGCCAAAATAGTATCCCCTTAACACTGAACTAGTTATGTTATATACCCAGCTAAGGTAATAAATATATCCCTAGTGAGATGAAACAGACAAAATCTCTTATGGTTTTTAACTGAATGACAGCCAAGTGCTCATGAAAAGGTATGACCCACTGTACAAGAGTGCCCTCTGGTGAAGGAAAGCTCTACCCACTACCATAAACATTTTGAGAGAATTTGAGACTATAATGAG
>NW_008700569.1:0-538 GCF_000695815.1 Acanthisitta chloris
ATTCCAGCAATCCCAGATCACAATTGCTCTTCAAATTTCACACTCAATCTACCATTCCACAAGTCCTTCTGTCCGTTCTGGTTCTGTCCAATTAACCCTTTTTCTCCTTGCACTCCTTGCCCCTTTCTCTTACTGTATGACCCTCCCCATGCTGGGAACCAAGCCAGCTGAGCACGGTGCAGCTCCTGCCCTCACCCTGCTCCATGTCCCTCCCTCTGCCTTGCAGCCCATCCCGGACACGAGCCCCATGAAGCGCTCGGTCTCCACGCTGACCCCTCAGCGTCCTCACGCCATGCACCTCTACGAGTACTCCCTGGAGCGCATGCCCCCGGAGCAAGGGCATCACCACCACCACCACCGCTGCCACCGCCGGAAAGAGAAGAAGCAGAAGTCCTTGGACAGGACTGCCCATCAGTTGGCTGATGGACAAGCTGGTAAGTGCTTTCCAAGCAAGGATTTCCATCCAAATTCTAGGCTGGGCTGGGACTCGCTAATCTCTGTTGAGATAACACAGGGAGGAAAATGCTGGAGGCACTGG
>NW_008700570.1:0-539 GCF_000695815.1 Acanthisitta chloris
TCCAGGGAGACTCTTCCCTCACCTGTGTCCGACAGGTGTCCTGGAGCTTCAGGTACTTCTCCATGAGGATGTGGTTGATCTTGTTGAGCACAATGTTCATCCCATCCCGACTCACCAGTGCCAGGTCCCTGTAGCACTGTGGGAGGAGCACATGGAGAAGGGAAATCCAGGGAAAACACACCTCACCCAAATCCCAGGGACAGAACACGCCAGTAATCCTCTGGAAATCCACCTGGCAGCACGATCAGGAGCCCAAGGTGTCCCTGTTCCCAGCTGGGATAGCCTCCAAAATTCCTTGGATCTGACTCCCAGTGCTCTTCCTGCCCTTTCTCCCACAGCAAACCCCAAACACCTCCAGAATTCCAAGCAAAAACCAGGATCCTGGAGATGGGAACTCTTTGAGGGCTGTTAATTGCTTTTAGAGCCATTGAAATCCATCTTGAAGGGATTTAAAGCCACTGGAATATCCCAGGACACAGCCCTGACCCCATGGAATCATTCCCAACTATTCCTGGCAGGATCCAGGACTGGAACACACA
>NW_008700571.1:0-540 GCF_000695815.1 Acanthisitta chloris
ACTAGTTGTAGTCTAATTTCTTTAAAACTATACTCTTTTAAACAGTCTTTTTTTCCATCTAGTCTACATGGAGTTAAGTAACATCACCACTAGACCAGGTCCTTATCTTCTACCCACTACCCCTTGGAATTGAAACATGTACTCACTGTTTCTTGCCCTTTAATCTAGAGACAATGAGCAAGGCAGAGCACAGAGCATCATGGTGTTTGGCAGCTGTAATTATTGGCCAAATGTAACTCTGGATTTGTTCAGCTGAAATCAATTTACAAGGTAAGAGTTTGGTGGAAAAAATCCCTTTGTTACCACAGTACCTGTCCTAGGGCTCCTCTAGTTCCTATATGCTTTTATACCTGATGTGAGATGTGGTTGCTTATTCTTGCACTTGTCCCAGGCTTCAAGGAGCAATTAGATATCTGTTAGAAATAAGTACAGCTGAAGAAAATCCAATAAACAGATAAATATATATATATATAAAGTGATGTTTCTGGGTTGTTGATGTCAGTATTCAAGATATTAAGAAATAATTGAATTCTCCTGAAA
>NW_008700572.1:0-540 GCF_000695815.1 Acanthisitta chloris
GCTGGCACGGCGCATCCGCGGAGAGCGAGCATAAACCTTTAAAAACAATGCCATCTATTCTGGAAAAATTTAACCAACACAAAGGCTCTTTTAAGAGCCACCTATGAGCCCAGTAAAAGGAGCTGTAACACTGATAACTGGTTTTTAGTAATTATACTAATTTTCAAAGCGTCATTTATATTAATCTTGTTGAAACACACTGAAAAGGAAAAAGTGTAAGACTTAATTTAAATTGTACATATTAACATGAAATTATTACAGAGGCTGTAAATGAGTACTGTTGCCCTTTGTGTCTTTGGATTGTGGGGGACAGAAGATAGAGGTTTATTTTGCAATGGAAGCAAGAGTGCAGTTTTTTAATCCGTACAAAGACGTGGTTGGGGTGTCACGGTGTAAGCAAATGGCAATATCTGGCAGGAAAATACATAGTGTGAAAAAAATCGATCTTCCCCACTTTCTCCTTCCCCTCTAGCTCTCCCCCCTTTACTCCTCACAGTCAGCCGCTTCCTTTATTTCAATTCTGCTATTGCAAGCCGCACT
>NW_008700573.1:0-540 GCF_000695815.1 Acanthisitta chloris
ACCTGGTTGGGGCATTTTCCTCCCAGAACACTCAAACAGCATTTTCTCTTCATTTTCATGTGTTACAGGAAGGAAAACGCAATTTCAGCCTCCAAAGAACAGCACTCACTTTGTCTTTCCAACTCACTGATGACTGTAGCCAACTCCTGCTGGCTCTGTGTGCCCCAGAGAGGTGTTGTCTCAAGGGCTTGGACAACTGTGAAGCGTTTCCAGCCCCCCAGGTCACCCCACGGGGGGTGGACAGACCTTCAGACCCACCCGAGCCCACCCCCAGCTCCCCGCCCTGCTCAAGGCAGTGCCTAGAGCCCCCGAGACAGGGCTTGGTGCTCTGTACCTGCCTCAGGAGGGGCTCCTGCCATCCCCGGGGGTGCAGAGGGGACAGGGCTACCCTCTGGGGACAGGGCTGTCCCTCAGCTCCACCGAGGTGCCCTCGGACAGCACCCCGAGGTGCAGCGCAGAGCTCGGCCAGGTCCCGCTCCGTCCCCAGGCTTTGCCAGGATGCTCCTGTGGTCCAAAGAAACCCACAAAAAGCTGCAGATT
>NW_008700574.1:0-537 GCF_000695815.1 Acanthisitta chloris
AAAAAAAAAGGAAAGGATGACAGATCAACTTGCCTGTCTTCAAAGCTAAACAGTTCTGTCAAACCAGTCAGCATTATGAAGTGCTTCCCCTTTCATTCAAGCATTACTGAGGAAAACAAGCTTAAAGAAAAAAGCAGCAGTGTAATTTCAGAGAAGAAAGGACTCCGGAACCCTCTGTCATGGGAAGGATTTTGCTGCTGGGGATTCTGTGATGTGATTGTCATGTAGGCACAAGTCAAGCATGAACCTGTTCCTGCACACCCAGAGAGTTTTTTTTCTGTTAAATATGAGTATAGAAATCAATAGGAGCCAGTTAAACCCTCTCTTTCACCAACTCACCTATGTGTGTTTTTAAACATTAACTTCATGAGCCCGAGACAGGAAACAAGCTCCAACCTACTGCAAACACCAGGTTCTAATGCCACCTATAAATCATGCAGTTCCAACAAGTAATCTACCTGTGCTGCATATCTTGGGCTTTTTGTGGATAATAAAGGAAATTCCTCTGTTCCCACACTCTTCATGTGCACTGGCAGA
>NW_008700575.1:0-540 GCF_000695815.1 Acanthisitta chloris
CTCCTCCTCCAAGTTGATTAAGATCTCCTCATTATTGTTGTTGAGGCTCTCCTCACTGCTGCTGTTGGTGCCCTCATCAATTTTAAAGCACCTAATCCACAGTACCACGTGAAGGATCAGGACTCCAGCAAAAGCCCACAAGGACCAACGTGATGAGGCAGCCCAGAGCCTGTCTCCCCAGACCCCATAACTCTGCTGCTGCTCTATCTCCTGCTGCAGCCAAGTCATCTGCTGGTTCAGGTATCCCTCACGCTGCTGCATGTGCTCACGGGAGGCCTCATCCAGACCATCACCCACCATCCATGGGAACTGGAGGCTTTCCAGAAGCAAGAAAAGGATGGCTATTTTGGTAGCCATGGCCTGCATACAGAGAGAAGGGTTTCAGAATGGGGCTGGGAGGGAGGGAGCTGGCGGTGGGTGGAACAGGGACATGAGCCACGGGAACCTGGGGAAAGGAAGGAGACGGCCCAGGCAGCTGGCAGAAGGCAAGTCCTGTACCACTGCCCCCGCAGCAGCTCCATGCCCTGCCCAAGGCACTGT
>NW_008700576.1:0-540 GCF_000695815.1 Acanthisitta chloris
GCTGAGCTGTGCAGATCTGACACCTATCACAGGGTGAGCAGTGACAGCCCAGAGCTGACTTCTGCCACAGCCATGGCAACTCTCCAGCCCTGCTTTTAGAGGTGAGATTAATCCCAGGCTTTCCAGGAGCTGCACGGGCACTCCCGGAGCTGTGCAGCCTCCGGTCAGCAGTGACCTCCCACCCACACTTTACCTGGCTGCTAAAACAAGCACAAACCCTGCACAGCGAGCACACCCCGAGGGAAGCATCCCCAGCCCCACCTGGCCAAGGAAAGACTCAACCACTTCCAGCCATACCTGGCTGTACCTGGATGATGCCACATCCAGGTGCAGCTGGCATTTCACAGAGGTTCCCGATGCCCACGCGAGCCACAGCCTTTGTGCTCGTTAATCCCCTTCCACCCACGCTGCCCACTCGCTCCTGCCCGCAAGCACAGGCTCCAGCGGCAAACAATTCCTACTCGGGCAGGCAGTCCCTTTCCCTGGATGATGAACAGCAAACCAAAGGCATCTCCCTCCCTTCCCTTCCTTTCCCTTCCC
>NW_008700577.1:0-539 GCF_000695815.1 Acanthisitta chloris
TCCTTTGTCTTGTGCTAGACTCCCATCACCTTGGCCTGATGCATTTTCTTCCAAGCAGAAGACACAAACATATTAAAATATGACATGACTTGTGCACTTCCATTGAACCCTTTCACAGTGCATCTTAGACCTCCTAAGAGAACCAAAACAAATCTAAGAGTAATACCCTGCCTTGTATTTCACACTATCAATATTTCAGTTCTGTCTTAACAAGATCTCATCTGAGGGAAAAAATGGGGTTTGTCTCTTTTTGATTCTTACACAAATTGAAGATACCTGTCAGTGCTCTTATGAGAGAAAGTAAAGATTCACTGAAGAAGCCTGACATTTCAGTCCTCTTTGCTAACAAGCTACTAACATGAGGAAAGGCAAAGTAGTTGAAGCAGTCCAACTCAGCCCAATTACTGAAAGCTACTTCCATCCTTCCTTCAGAGTTTTTGCTTTTACAGCAGACAGAAGCTTATACCAATCCATCTGGAACAGACTCAGGCTGTGTCTGTTGGCATAGCCACAGTAGTTTACAATGGACATCACTTTTT
>NW_008700578.1:0-540 GCF_000695815.1 Acanthisitta chloris
AAATGCACCTGGGGGGGTAAAAACTGCACCTGGGGGGGGTAAAAACACACCTGGGGCTGGGAAAGAGGGGCAAAACCACCCCTGGGGGGGGCAAAAGCACACCTGGAAGTAGGAAAAGGGGGGCAAAAATCCTTGGAGGTGGGAAAAGGGGGCAAAAACCACCCCTGGGGGGGAAATCCACACCTAGGGGGGCAAAACCACACTTGAGGGGTAGGAAAGAGGGGCAAAAACTACCCCGAGGGGGGTAAAAAAATGCCATGTTGCCCCTGTAGGAGGAGATGGACGTGAAAGTTTTGCAATTCCGGAATAAAAAACTTTCGGAGAGGTTGGAACAACGTCAGGTGTGCGAGGACGAACTCCGGGAACGCATCGAAAAGTTGGAAAAACGTCAGGCCACGGATGACAGCACCTTGATGCTCCTCAATCGCTTCTGGGCACAGGTGGGGGGCAAAAAAAACACACCTGGGGCAACTGGAGGGGCAAAAAATGCACTGGGGAGGGCAAAAAATGGAGGTTGGAGGACTAAAAATGGAGTTGGGA
>NW_008700579.1:0-539 GCF_000695815.1 Acanthisitta chloris
TCCTGGTATGATAGGTCTAATTAATGCTAATGATTTAAGGCTTTTGGATACAAATACCCTTTGGGAAGCTTTTGGGTAGTATGTAGATACTTGAGCATTTATCTCACTCATTCATGAAAGCTTATTAAGGACATGCAATGTTGACAAATACTTGTTCAGCAGCCTGCTCTCACATTTCAGCTGAGTTTGAAATCCTCAGACAAAGCAGGGAATGTGTTCTCTGTCCCTCTTTGTATATATTGATTATTCAACATTCCTCATGCTGACTTCTGCAGAAATTCACTAGAATAGAAGTAAAAATCAAATTTCCTTTCTTCTTTTAAACTCCTTGAGATCCATTAAGTCATCTTTTGAAATGCTGAAGGGAAATAAAAATACCTACTATTTTTGTAACTCCCTTTCTGAGCACTGCTGGGCTTCAGTGACATTGTGTCAGAGCAGGGGGGAAAGTGATCCATAGCTCTGGCAAAGTGCAGAAGCATTTTCCACAGCAAGCTATATATATCTGTCAGAATTTTGTCCTACATGGACTCCGGGTA
>NW_008700580.1:0-540 GCF_000695815.1 Acanthisitta chloris
GTAAGGTGACAGGAACGGTTTGTAGTTCTAAACCTGTTCCAAGATGATATATTAGTGACAAACCTCTCTCCTAACTACACGTAAGGATTTTACTTCAAAGAGATTGTGTGATACAAGCAACAGAAATGACTCTTCTAGGAATTTTCCCTTGCCACTCTCATTTGAATGACCATTGTATGATTAAATTAAGGAAAAAATGCTACCAACTAATATTTTCTTGTGCTTTCATTCATTCTGCTCAACTGTAGATCTTCCTTGATACAGCTAGCATGATAATCGTTTCTCAGAAGGAATGATACCTGCAGGTGAGGTGTACTGAGGCTGTCTTTAAATATCTGCCATGCCCTGCATTGAAAAACTTTGTTAAAATAATATATAGGAACCTTTTGATCTCTGACAGTAATTTTCAACAGGTAGAACTTAATTTTTATAAATCTGAAAAAGTTGGTAAATATAACTGTTCCCTCTTACAGAGTGAAGAGGAAGATAAACTCATGACAGGCAAGACACTTTATCATTTTCATAAACGTTCTGTTGGCA
>NW_008700581.1:0-540 GCF_000695815.1 Acanthisitta chloris
CTTTCTCTTCCCTCCCTTCCCTTCTCTTCCCTCCCTTCCCTTCCCAAGCCCAAGGCAGATTTTGCAGGAGAACAGGGTCAGTTTTAGGAAGGATGTTTAGGGGATGGATAGCTGTGCCCCCTACGAGGGCTCGGAGCTCTCCATCCCCCACTCCGGCGGGTCCAAAACTCAGCGACATTCCCGGGAAACCCTCAGATCCCACCCCCATCCCAGTGCCAAGGGATTCCTTCCAGCTTTGAGGAGCAGGAGCACCAATCCCACCCACTGTCCCCTCAGCACAGCGTTAGTCCTCTTCAACCAAAGCATCAGCAGCCACCAGAGCCTGGGAACGTCGTCCACCTCTTCCCCCAGGGAATCTTTCACCCTGGATGCCAAAAGGTGGAGGTGGTTCCATCATCCCATCAGCATTTCACACCTCCCACGCCATCTCTGAAGATCCAAAGTGGATCCTGATCAGCACAGAGCACCCAGTGCTGCCTGTCCAGGGCACTGAGCTCAGCCCTCAAGGAGCCACCAAGGCTTGGTGGTCATGGCCAGGGA
>NW_008700582.1:0-541 GCF_000695815.1 Acanthisitta chloris
CTCTACCTGGAGAAGGATGAGGGAAAGGCAGAGAAGTCACAGGCAAGGCAGTGATTGACCGTAGGAGCACTTCTGTGTGAGGACAGAGGTCATAAGGAGTTGTCCTTTGAAGAGTGTTGTTTAGACGTCTGTCTGCACAGAGAAGGTGGAGATAGCAGTATAATAGGCAGATTCCTATGTGAGATCAGGGTCACTGAAGGCAGCAAACCCAGCCCCAAAAGAATCAGGTGGAGGAGAAGCGTTTTGGAGAACAGCCCCCTCAACGTGGCACCTCATTGGTGTTGGGCTCCATGGGCCAGTAGAGCCACCATGGGGGACCACTGGGATGTGCTGGCCCCATGTGTCCCTGGGCTCATGGCTCAGCAGCAGGGCAGGACCCACAGCCATGGTGGGAACACAGGACCTCAGACCATCTCCAGGGCCTCCTTGGTGCTCCTGGGGCTCAGGGATGTCTCACCAAGACCCTAGCAGGGATCAGGAGGACTGTTCCCCTCTCCAAGTCCACCACCACCACTTCGAGGACTCTCCCCAGGACCTGTCT
>NW_008700583.1:0-540 GCF_000695815.1 Acanthisitta chloris
AGGAGAGAACAAGCTGCTCAGGCCATCTTTGTGTGCTGAAGTTCATATTCACACCTTGAGACAAACCTCTCCTCAGCTTTTGCTCAAGCAAACCTCCCACTCACATCAGCAGCGGTGTGAGAAAAAAATTGAGTTACACAGCTAACAAGCTCACCACTTGGCCAAATGTTTTCAGTGGAAATTTGGACTAAGCAAAAAGTATACATTTCCAAGAACTGGCAGAAATTAAATCATGTCATTTACCCCATAAATAAACCAAACTGTTTATATTGCTAAACAAGTCGCAAATAATAGAACAGCAGCAAACCAGGAATTTGAAGCTTAACCTAAATTAAGTAATTGCATGCAAGCTTTAAAAAGCACTATTCCTTACAAAGAGCTAAGCATTGAACTAAAAATAGATGTTTGTGGAGTGAGAGCTTTTCCTTTGATGAACTTTCACATTCCACCAGGAGAAACTTAAGGTTCTGGTTCGTAATTGGGTATTTTGAACGTCAAGCTTTGAACCAAATCGTTCACCCTGCTCCATGTGCTTCTTGA
>NW_008700584.1:0-539 GCF_000695815.1 Acanthisitta chloris
CGAGCAATGCACGGGATGACCTGGAGCAGGAAAAGGCCCTCCCTGGCCACTAAACCCAGCAGGAGAATCCAGGAATGAGAACTATGTGCCAAAGCACTGAGCAGCAAACCCGAGGCAGGAGCCACGTGCACAGGGTAGTGTGACAGAGGCTCAGGACTAGGGGACACAGTACTGATCAAAGCCTTTCCTGGTGCCCCTGCAGAGCTGCTCCTCCCCCAGCACACAGCCTGCCCCGAGCTCCTCAGTGCTCCAAGGACCTGAAACTCGCTAGAGAGAACTTACAACTCAAAACACCTAAGGGAAGGATCGACTTGGGAACCTCTTACCCACACATGCACATTCCATATTCAAACAAGGTCTTAAACCCAACCTGGTTCATTTGAATTCAACCAGTTCTGCCTGAAGTGTGTCCAGAGATCTAATTTCCAAGTTACCTTCAAATCCAAGCTGACACAACTAAAGCTGCTGGACACACCTCGCCCTCCAAGAGAGCTGACAGTGCTTTCCTTTGTGCCTATAAACCCTCCTACACGTGAGCT
>NW_008700585.1:0-541 GCF_000695815.1 Acanthisitta chloris
CGCCTTAACTAACCTTCATTTTAGTGTATTCTCCTTCCAGGGGATTCATTTATAAAACCACATTCCCAAGTGTCATCGTTACAGGCCCCAAGGAGCTTCTGCAGATCTATGGTGGGAACTCGTGGTGCTCTATCAGCAGAGATAATTTAACCAGATATCCAACATTTACCCTGAAATTTCTGCTGGGAACTAGCCCTTTGCAAGGTGCTCAAGGCTGTCACAAACAGGAAAATAAACAGCACTGTACAGCAGTGGAATTGCTGAATCCGATACCCAGAAGGGACCACAAGAGCTTGGGGGACAAGTCAGTGAGTTGTCACTCTTCTGGGTGACAGGAAAAGCTATTTTAGAAACCATGTGAGATTTAGGCCTCTGTTCTGAGAAACACTTTGGAAAAAAATACTGTTAATGTAATGGTAAAAATAATTGATTTAAGCAACACAAAAATGGTGTTACACTTTTGCTTCTGTGCCTGGATTTGTGTGCATTTGATCTACATTTTTATATGCTCATTTGTCACTAAATCATTTACATTTTCATG
>NW_008700586.1:0-541 GCF_000695815.1 Acanthisitta chloris
GAAGTTGGTTTTACCCATTTACTTTTGTTGCAGAAGCAGCTTTTTAACCTTTTGTTTTCTTTTTCTTGAGAACTTGCACTTAAATTTCCTCCTGCTACCTTGCTTTACTTTTTGGAGTAGTAAGAAAAAGGTGCTGTTCATCCTGACAGTGTAATGCTGTATTTTCCCCAAGTTTCAGGCATTTTGAGTGGTTTCTGGGTAATTTCATAGCAGTGACAAAACAACACTCTGTTTGTTGATAGTCACGTTTTGTATACAGCTGAAACAATTAGGTAATTCATGCTCATTTAAATTCAAATTTAAATTTAAATCATGGAGTCCTGACCAAACTGTGAGTTGCAGGTTCAGTGTATTCCCAGAATTATAAATAAGTTCTCTGCTTTAAGTAAACCTTAGCTAGAAAACTGGCCTGACTTGCTGGTTGTTTAGAGTGTTTTCTTTGGGTGCTGCCCTGGCATGTTCTAAAGCTTCATCTGCTGCAAAGGCAGTGCAGAATGACAGGATTAATGTTCTGGAAGAAATGTTTGTACTTGACAGAGAG
>NW_008700587.1:0-541 GCF_000695815.1 Acanthisitta chloris
GAAGGACAGCCTGGATGTGCAATGTGTCCTGACCATGCAGGTCAACTTGGCCATGAAGGACAACAGTCTGGGCACAAAGGATGTGCTGACCGTGAGAGTGGCCTGAGCATGAAGCATGGCATGGCCATGAAAGACAATAGTCTGGTTCTGCAACACAGGTAGGCCACGAAGGACGGGCTGGGCAGGAAGGATGGCCTGGCTTTAGAGGACAGCCTAGCCATGAAAGGGTGGCCTGAGCATGGAGGGTGATGGGCTGGCCACAAAGAACAGCCTGGCCACAAAGGATGTGTTGCTGAGTCAAGACAGGAGCCACAGTGCTGCCCGTGGCACGAGAGCTGCTGCACCCACAGCTCTGAAGGGCTGGGGTGGGTGGTCACCAGCTCTGTCCTTGGGTATTTAGAGCAAAGCCATCACAGCCAGCAGCACCTCCGTGCAAGGCTGTGTGGAGTGTGGTCACAGCTGGGACTCAGCCATGGGCCAATGCACGCTAACATCTCCTCTCTTCCAAGGAATTCACACTTGTGGTTCTCACAGGATAAAG
>NW_008700588.1:0-541 GCF_000695815.1 Acanthisitta chloris
AAAAAAGGTAGCTGACTTAAGCCAAGAACTAGAAAAAGCTTTGAAAGAGAATGCACTTCTACAAAATCAAGTCAGTGTATCAGAACTTCAGTCTCTAACAAATACTGTTGAAATGCAGAAGAAAGAGGTAAAAATAAAAGAATGTTTTTCTTGAGTTTGGATTGTACTTGACTGGTAACATACTAACAGAGGCCTATTGGATTTGACGTTTTAAAGCTGAAAGTTGTCTTGAATCAAATAACCTGAGATTTTGCAATGAAATTGTTTACGTTATTGTTTCTCGGATACTTAATATTTGTACCTAGGCATAAGTTTAAGATCACGTGTTTAGTCACAGTCTATTGTAATTAATCAGGATTTTCTAGTGCAACACTTGTGTGCCTATTTGCCATGGTCACCACTGATAGCAGAGCATATGTAGATATAATGGTGTTTGATCCTGGCTACTATTCTGAAACTTGGGTTTTTTTGTCTAATGGGTAAAGAGAAAATGTCAAAATCTTGTAGTAGAAATGCTGCTTGAGAAGTGAGAGGATTTTAA
>NW_008700589.1:0-542 GCF_000695815.1 Acanthisitta chloris
ATCCATGGGGTACCATGCCTTCTGTGTCCCCATCCCTGTGGTGCCATGTCCCCCATGTCCCTATTGATGGGATGCCATGTCCCCTGTGACACCAGAACCTTATCCATGATGTCCCACATCCCACAGGTGCTGGGATCCTGGCAATGGCCAACGCTGGGCCGGACACCAACGGGAGCCAGTTCTTCCTGACGCTGGGCCCGGCGCAGTGGTTGGATGGCAAGCACAGCATCTTTGGCAGGGTGTGCCAGGGCATGGGCGTGCTGGGCCGCCTGGCCATGGTGGAGACCAACGCTCAGGATCGTCCCCTCGACGATGTCAAGGTCATCAAGGCCTACCCCTCGGGTTAAGGGGGGCTCTGGGGTCTGTGTCCCCCCCAAGTTGTGGAATAAAAGAGGTTGGATATGGTGGGAACCCCCAGAGTGAGGTTTTTTAGGGGGGTTGGAGGGAGGAGGTGATAACAGCAGGGTTGGAGATCAGGGGGTTGGAGCCCCCCAGAGTGGGGCTGTTAGGGGGCTTTGGAGGGAGGAGGTGACCCCAGAGTG
>NW_008700590.1:0-542 GCF_000695815.1 Acanthisitta chloris
ATCTGTGATCTTCAGAGAGAACAGAAAACCCCAGTCCCTCCTGACTCCATTGGATTTGTAGGCATTTTTTACTGCTTGGTCCCAATGGATGTGAATGCAGGCTTCAGCAAAGTCCCCTTACCTTTGACACTTCTGTTGTTGAATACAATCTTATGCCTCCTCAGGTCTTTTGAATACTCTCAGAAGAATGCAATCCTGGTGCCTGTGGCTGTCCTGGGGGTTGGAGGAGTGCTGGTTTACTGGCTGAGGTCTAGACACAAGATCAAGACTATTGAAATGGGCGATGGATGGTGGGGCTCAGGTGAAAGACCCCTAAAAGGGAAAGAAGATGAAAGTATCCGTCCCTTCAAGATTGAAACATCTGACAAAGAAATCGAGGTACCAGGGGCTGGGATATAAGGAGGGGCAGAAAGCTGCAAGGTGGAGACAGTCCATCACCCACCTTACTGCTTCGAGGTGATGTCTTGAGGGTGACAACAGTGCACTTATATATGCCAGTGCAGCTACCTAGCTCCATTAGATGATGCTCTGGCTCACCATCC
>NW_008700591.1:0-542 GCF_000695815.1 Acanthisitta chloris
TGAAAATATTGTCATTTTAATATGGTTGAACCATATGAAAGTGATACAAAAGAACTCTTCTTATTTCTAAAATAAACATTAATCAGTGTGGAGGAAGGTTTGCCTGGAAGCATCTGACTTAACATCTGACACCTGCCTGCATAAAGGCATTTCTCAGTGCACAAGGGCCGGGAAGCTGCTGTGTACATTTGCATAGAACAGACTGAGCAAATCACATATTATGTCAATACTGGCTTCCTTTTGTCATCTGTCAACCTGTGCATTCTCCATTTGTCCCTGAAGACTGAGAAGTCTGCTCAGAGCCCATATCTCCTTCTTTCCTTTTCCATTATCAACCTGGAACAGTGTTTGTGAAAAAGCTTCCTGTTTCATAGGTGTGAAAGGCTTTCTTGAGAAAGATATATTCTTTAGCAGATGTATTTTTGGTTGAGTATGTATGCTCAGTGTCAGGTCTTAAATACCATGTCAGAATGTGATCTTAAACTCTGGACAGCAGAAAGAGTTACTGTCCATCCTGTTTGGGTAGCATACTTTCTTGCACT
>NW_008700592.1:0-542 GCF_000695815.1 Acanthisitta chloris
CCCCCCCCGGAAGCTCATTGCACAGTCCTCTTGCCCAGGTGCTGGGTTCCCATTTCTGAGCGCTGTGCGTCTCCTGAGGTTGAGGTAAATACTTAGGTTGAAGTATGTCACAGTGATGAAGGGGGTGAAGAACTCGATGGTAGAGGCAATCATGAGGAAATACCAGTTGTAGAAGAACTCTGCATAACATTCTCGTTCAGGGACGATGCTCTTTTGGGCAATGTGCTCCCAGCTGAGGATGGCTGGACCATAGAGAAGAAAAGCAGCAATCCATACAGTCATCATCTTCAGTACTGTGTTCCTGGTCATCCCTTTCTGGGAGAGAAAAGTGAGGTCACACACATTCCTAATACCTCAGACAGTTGTGTGGCTGCCTACCACGTGTGAGGGCTGGTTTTGGGATGTGAGTTATACCAAACTTTCCAGGGCCAACAAAAGTTCCTTCTGAAATATCCATTCCAAGAAATGTTATCAAAGTGACTGGGTAAGTTCTGAGAATGTGCATCAGATCCTAAAAGCTAGAAAAGTAAGTCTTTTTCTCA
>NW_008700593.1:0-542 GCF_000695815.1 Acanthisitta chloris
CCCATAATAGAGAACACTTATAAGAATTAACTTACTGTTAACTTCTCCAAACTCAAATAATGTATTTCTTCTAAAGACTTCAAGGACCAGCCAATGGTTTCTTCTCAGTGAGGACTTAAACTGCAGCAAAACTAAACTTCATTACAAGTTACAAAACTTGACAGCAACATGTGATGATTTATGGTGGAGTACAGAATGAAGTAATTGATAACTGTGCATCACATCAAGACTTTTGTTTCCAGATTAAAGCTCTAGTTTTATCCTGTTCCATTGCCTTTCCACAGTCCTGTTAATTTCAATTTGTTGTTCCTTAATGGAAAATAAAACAGTTCTAAGAACCACATTTGACTGTGATGTGATGCATATTTTTCTTCTCTCTTCTTTGTTCACATGTATTAACATTTGCTAAGTAATTTCTCCACCTGAAAGAGAGCTTGAAGTTCAATGGAGCTCGGCTCTAATGCTTCAGCTTTGATATGTTAAACCCCTGCAAAATCTTTTAGGCAGAAAATAAAACACATCCAGTCTCAGCTTGAAAACCT
>NW_008700594.1:0-543 GCF_000695815.1 Acanthisitta chloris
TGTGTTACTGTGAGTGTGTTATTGTGTTACTGAGCGTGTGACTGTTACTATGTGTGTTATTTTGTATGTTATTGCGTATGTTTGTGTGTTAGTGTGTGACTTACTGTGTGTGTTACTGTGTTATTGTGTGTGTTACTGTGTGTGTTATTGTGTATGTTTGTGTGTTAGACTGTGTGACTGTGTGTGTTACTGTGTGTTTGAGTGTGTGTGTTACTGTGAGTGTGTTGATGTGTGTTATTTCTTGTTTATGTTGTGTGTGTTACTGTGTGTTATTGAGTGGGTGACTGTTACTGTATGTGTTAGTGTGTGTTATTGCTTGTTATTTTGTATGTTAATGTGTATGTTACTGTTTGTGTTATTGAGTGACTGTTGCTGTGTGTGTTGTGTTTGAGTGTGTGTGTTACTCTGTGTGTGTTTATGTATGTTATTGTGTGTGTGTTATTGTGTGTGACTTACTGTGTGTGTGTTACTGTGTGTGTTATTCTGTGTTTGAGTGTGTGTGTTACTCTGTTACTGAGTTACTTTGTGTGTGTTATTGTGTGT
>NW_008700595.1:0-544 GCF_000695815.1 Acanthisitta chloris
TCACTGTTTAAATGCATGGTTCATGCTGGAGCCTCACTGAGTCAGGCACACAGCCCCTTGGCAAATGCAGCAGTGAGGTCAGACAAGTGTTGTGATTATGGAAATCTGTGCCAAGAAACAGGCAAGGGCACCTTAATAAAGGGCATTCTACTGCCTAGCAGGAGCTGTGCCCTCTTATTGCTTGTCTGTGGGCTGTCTCAGAGCCCAGAACTCTTGCTTTTAACTTGTGGGGTTTTTAAGGCTTCAGTATAATCTATACACCATAGAAACCCTTCCAGACTCTCTATGTTGCTATAGGAACAGATTATTTCACTCACACTGCTCTCTTAAATGGTCAATTGGGTAAATGCAGGAATCAGCAACTGCAAAAACTGAACTGATTACTCTTTTCAAGTTCATTCTGGGTATACCAAATGTTAAAAGAAATGAATCAGCAAGACATTTGGCAATGGAAGGCAAAATCAGACCTGAAGACAACTTGAATCGTCATCTTAAAAAATATCTTTAAATAAACTACATAACATACTCTCTTAATATTGAAATC
>NW_008700596.1:0-543 GCF_000695815.1 Acanthisitta chloris
ATGCTGTAGTTAATGCTGCTGCAAAACTTAGCTGACTTATATCAGACCTTTCCCCAACACCTTCCAGAGCACCAGTTTCAGTTGGAAGAGAGACCTCAGCAGCCTTGCTTTTTCCCCCCAGCTTTTTTAATTCTTGCGTGTTTCCGGGACTGACTGGGGTTTAGGAATAACATTGAATGGAAGTGTCTTAAAACAGCTGTTTCTTACAGAGGTGCATACTAATTGTCCCTGGATTGTAGGAGAGTCTCCTGCACCTGGTTGTCCTGATAACCCACCTCTGAAACTAAACTTCTCCTCAGTAATGTTCCCAACACTGTCACTATCACAGATCCCAGCAGGCAGCTCCAGCTGCCCACAGAGCTCACCACGTAATGAACCCACTATTGATTCCAGCAGTAATGCTGCATCATCAAAAGAGTCTAAGAGCAGCTGTCAACTGTCTCCAAGCTTCTTTCTGCACTCCTCGCGGATGGCAGAGTCTCTATATCCCAGCTGACTCAAATCACATCTAGCAGAGGCCAACCTGATTGCCTTCTATGATGA
>NW_008700597.1:0-544 GCF_000695815.1 Acanthisitta chloris
TCTTTATGCTTCTCTAGCTGTGCAGCTTTATAGATTATTGTTTTACTGGTTCTTAGGTTATTATCTTACCCATACAAAATTACACTGCATTAAGCTGTTTCTCTCTATAGGAAATTGAGTTCGGATTGTGATTCATATTTGCAATTATTGTCTAAATCCTTTCAATGACTCAAAATGACACAGCCAGTCAAAAAGAGCCTAACCAATCTCCATCAATAAGATATTTGCCCCTTGCACTGAATTTTTGATAATCTGTACCAGCATGGTAGTCTTCTGAGTAAAATCTCCCTGAAACTTGTTCATACTTCTCTCTTCTCTGTGGTCATATAAATTGTGGCCATAAATTCATCTGGGAAAGATCTGTACAAAGTACCAACTGGCTGTGACATTCAACATAGCTGGGATTTAATGCACTAGCATTTCACCTCAAGGACTTTTGTCAAATCCCTTTAGTGTCTCAGGCTACTTTCCCAGTAGACAGATTTCTGAACAATGGAGACACTCCTCTGTCAAACAGTTTGAATCACAGTCTGAGATGAGGGCT
>NW_008700598.1:0-542 GCF_000695815.1 Acanthisitta chloris
CATGTCTGGGAGCAGGGCTAGGATGTCAGTCTTGTGGGCGTTTTGGTAATGTGATAGCTGGCTCCATCAACTTATATTAAGGAAATTATGGCTTAGCTAGGCAAGGAAGAAGGAAAACAGATGCTACAAAGTCTGTCACAAGGCTGTAACAAGATAAAGAGAAGTTACTTTTAGGTCATCAGTCTCATTGGTCTAACTTGAAGGGATTTGATAACTTAATCCTCACCAGAGGTCACATACATGTGCACAAGGTGTATTGCAGGGTTCCCTGTCCAGCAGGAGCCAACTCTGACCACCTCACACACCTAACATCAAGTCATTGCCCAGGAATGAACACCTAAACCTTTTATTGTAATACACACACGTTGGGTATGTCTGGAAGCTTTCTGGAGTTGATGTGATGCTTTTCTACACATGTAGTGAGAGAATAATCCTTGCGTACAAATTTTAAGCAGGGAGAAGTGCGTAGCACACCGAGAACTGTGTTATGCAGGATAAACATATGGTGTCAGTTTTTTTCCTGAGAATATTGCTATACGTGT
>NW_008700599.1:0-545 GCF_000695815.1 Acanthisitta chloris
CTGCTTAGAAGCCTTTGCAGAAGAATTTATGAAAATATGCATGTTCTGTACAAGAAACAAAAGACAGAAGTATTTTGAGATGAAAGTGATGGTTGTTAAATACACTGATTTAGTTTTTATGAGCGTTGTCAGGAGTGTATGGATTGCATTAGAAAATCACTGTGTAAACATTTGTAATGAAATGCAAACAGTGAAAACAAGAATTTTGCTGTGGTTTTATTTTCACTTTTCTTTTGAAGCAAAATATATTGCAAAATTACCTTTAGTGCTGTACACCTTATCAGATTCCTGGGTGCAGAATGCATCCTTTATCAGTGTTTATATTGAAATGGGATAATAGTAATTTTCCCTACTGTGAAGCTTAATTCTTTTCAAATAGTATTTTCTAGTCACATTTCTACATTCATTTTTAAAGTGGTTATGATTTGAAAGAGAAAAATAATCTTTCATGTAGGTGCTACTTTCGAAGAGGAGAAGAAATTAAGCAGATCCCAGCAGGAAGGAGCAGGTGGACCTGAGGTTAAGACAGACTCTGCTTCAGCCAA
>NW_008700600.1:0-545 GCF_000695815.1 Acanthisitta chloris
CAGGTTTCCTGAGAGGTGGGAAGAGCTCCAAAAATCCTTTGTTTCTTCTGTCATTTCTTCTGACACCCAAAATGGCCCTCTACCCCTGCTGTGCCCTGTCTGTTCCATCCTCTCTCCCTACACCCTAAACCTGCCTCTCAGCCCTTCCCTTCTCACACCCAAACCAGCCCTTCACCCCAACCCATCCTCTCTCCTCACACTCAAACCAGCTCCTCACCCCTTTCCCTGCCAAAACCCTATTCTACTGCACCCCCACCCCCCAAAATCCCCTTCCCTGTCCCTCCTCTCTGGAACTGCTCACAGCAGCTGTCTATCCTAGCCCTTCCCTCCCCTCCTCTCTTCCCTACTTCCTTGCCAAACCTCTGCTTCATATCCAGGGAGGCAGCCACCCCCTTGGTTATTTGGGGAAGGGACTGCTGACCCTTCTCCAGGAGCCCAAACCAGGGATTTAATTTTCCATGCAGGGACAGGCAGGAAAAATCCACAGGAGACCTTTCAGGAGGGACTGGCAGCACACGAGGTGGGTGCAAACTGTCACCACGGTG
>NW_008700601.1:0-545 GCF_000695815.1 Acanthisitta chloris
AATCAGTTTTACTCAGTTCACATTTCTCAGTTTTTACTGTTTTTCAGGAACATATGCTTCAGCTGAAATTAGAAATAGAGTTTATTTGGTTTCTTTTCCATCTGTTGAATTTGCTGTTATCAGTTTGATAGAATAGGAGTAGTTTGTGAATGTCTCAGAGCTCACATGGAGCAATGTATTTTGAAGAAATACTGTGAAAATAAAGACCTATTTGTTGGCACAGATGTTTAGCAAACTGCAGTTCAACACTGTATTGCTTCAGTCTAGACAGAGGAGATTTGGGGAGGTTTTGTTATTATTTTAAACATGAAATTTCCAGATATTATTAAGTACTATTGAACTTAGTTTGGGAATCTTGAATACTTCAATCTGTCCATTCCACGTGTGAGGAATATTCTTGTCATCAGCAATGCCACTGTTGTGTCTCCTCCTGGGAGGATTCTCTGAGTGGCTGGAGTTGAATGGAATGTGCATCTCAAGGATACAAAGCTGAGGAAGTTTCTAGGAAAATAGTTTTTTGCAAAAATAGAGCAGAAAGAATTCAA
>NW_008700602.1:0-546 GCF_000695815.1 Acanthisitta chloris
GCTGGCAGCCCAGCACAGCTGTGTGCCCCGCGGCGTGAGCCGTGTGTGGGGCTCGAGGGGCCGAGCTGCCCGGCATAAAAAAAGAGACAAAGGTTTTCCCGTGGTGGCTTTTTATTCGCGGTGCGGAGCTCCGTCTGTGAACGAGCTCAATTCGCATTACCAGCATACACTTCGGGGCGTATATATCGATACAGACGCGGTTATATTTCGATAGAGACAAAACATAACAGCAACAACATGTGGTATAAATACACATTTACATCTGTCATAAATCTATACTATTTTATAAAAATAAAAGTATCACTAAAATATTTCTGTCCTCTGCAGCTGTCAGAGCCATGCCCCGGGCAGAGGAGCGAGGTTGGGCTCTTGCACCCTTCAAACCTGAAGTCAGGTGTCTTTTGCTTTTGCTCGCTGTGAATACAGAATTCCACCAAAAATTGGCTTTTTAATTTCTGCCCCGCAGGTGTATGCCCAAGGAGGGAGTGAAACAATCACCTTCTGAAGGTTCTCTTGCAGGGGGTTATGTGTCCCGGGTCCTACAGA
>NW_008700603.1:0-545 GCF_000695815.1 Acanthisitta chloris
CCCTAAGAAATCTCTTCCTAATATCCAGCTCTGCTCAACCTCAGAACAGCCCCATGAGGCTCCACTTGGTGGAAGGATAAAGGCAGAAGAACCTTCCCCTGGCTCAGGTGGCAGCTGGGAGTGCTGGAAAGCTCTGATGCAGCACTAGCCATGATTTATTACAGCATTTGTTGGCCTGGAAACCTCATTCCTCATGCCCAGGGATTGGATAATGACTGTGCTGTGGGAGTTGGGCAGGATCCTTGGCCTTGGCATCACCATGGATTTACAGAGCTGGGCTAATTCCTCTCTGGAAAAAGAGGAAAGATCCATATGTGTGTGTGTGCTGCAATTTTTCCAGCCACACTGCAAAACCTCCTTATGACTTGCCTTGATTTGTATTCTTTTGGGGAGAAGTTTATTAATATGTATTTCCCACCAAATATGTCCTGGTTACAATTTGCCATGAATATTTACCATCTGTATCCCAGATTATTTCCCTCCTATGGCAAACATTTCACTGCATGACATTTTGCTGTCTAATGTGCAGGGCTAGTGATTTTTTT
>NW_008700604.1:0-546 GCF_000695815.1 Acanthisitta chloris
GGCCCAGCTAGGTGACTTGCTCAGGCCCAGGTGAGGGTGGCAAGTGGAGCAGATATCCAGGCAGAGGTTATCCTACACTCTGCTAAACAAAGGGCAGAAGCAAGCAGAGCTGTCTTAGGGCAAACAAGGCACAGATTTACTGTGGTAACTCGTTGGGCAGGTGGCAAAGTGGTGAAGAGTGTCCACTTACCATTTTGGTTGCCCTGGGGGTGGATTTCCAGCACAGACACTCCAGCACAGGATGGCAGCTCCATGCAGCAATCTGTGCACACATCTTCACAGGATCAGAGCCACATTCAGATACACTGTGGCTAAGAGACTAAAAGAGCAACTGCAAATTATCAAAAACATCAAATGAGTGGACTTGCTGCAGGTTCAGGAGCCAAGAATCAGGCAGTTGCCTGGAATGATAACTGCAAAGCCAGGAAGGCACTCAGCCCCTCTGTGAGTGCTCCAAACGCCTCCTGTGCCTGTGCATGTTGGCCTGGAATAGTTGGGTGGGTGTAAATCCCTTCCAAGGGATTTGGGTCTGGCTGCAGCCTCAGC
>NW_008700605.1:0-546 GCF_000695815.1 Acanthisitta chloris
TATTTTTTTTCCTAGGTTTTCTAAATCATTGCATGGAGAACTTATTCCTAGATCAGTCTTTCTGGCTGTATTCTCAAGAGGAGGAAGAAACAGGCATTGAAGTTTGTATAAATGAAAAATCATTAAATCTGATGTACAGAAGTCTGCTAATACAGGAAGGTAAGCAGGACTGTACATGCTAAGGCTAAATTTAGAGAAGCACCTTTCTTTAAAATCCCCAAATGAAATATTAAGATCTATTCAAGTGCTTAAGTTGCTATTCAAATTTATTCACTTCAAATGCACTGGAAAGAGAAGAGGAAGGAACAAACACAGATGAGGTTCAGTAGGATCATAACGAGATTAGAGAAATTCATGTGCAACTGGCCCATAAATGGATACCAAGAGGATTAGGGAGGGATGTACATTCCAACTTTCTTAATATTATTGCAGATTGTGGAGATGTATAGAAGAGGGATTATGGATAGTTGCCAGGCTCATGTGCTTCTCCCAAGTAGCATCACCTGCTGGTGCCATCAGAGACAGAATGACAGACTAGATGGATTA
>NW_008700606.1:0-547 GCF_000695815.1 Acanthisitta chloris
AAAATACCCAAAAAATACCCAAAAAATCCCCAAATTTCCTCCAAAAATCCCCAAAAAAACCTGAAAAAACTTAAAATAAATTTTCCCCAAAAAAACCCCAAAATGCCTTAAAATGCCCCAAAAAATCCCTTTAAAATAACCTAAAAAATGCCAAAAAATCTCTTTAAAAAAGTCTAAAAAAAGCCCAAAATACTCCAAAAAAAGGCCCAAAAAAGGCCCAAAAATCACCTAAAAAGGCCCAAAAAAGGCCTAAAAATCCCCTAAAAAGGCCAAAAAATCCTCCAAAAAATCTCTCAAAAATCCTCTAAAAAATCACCAAAAATCCCTTTTAAAACACAGAGAAAAAATATCTAAAACCTCCAAAAAATCCTTTAAAAAAACAAAAAAAAAATCCCTCAAACAAACCCCAAAAAGTCACAAAAATCCCCTAAAATTTCCCAAAAAAAAATCCCTAAAAAAAAAAACTAAAATCACTTTTATGAAGTTCCAAATTATCTAAAAATTCTCCCCAAAATTCCCCAAAAATGAGGGAAAAATAGGCCAAAAA
>NW_008700607.1:0-547 GCF_000695815.1 Acanthisitta chloris
ACTGGTTGAGGTTCTCCACCCCCCAAAGCACCTGTAGAACTTGTAGATGTGCAGTTTGATGTCGGCCTCGTTGGGTTTGCCGTTGCTGCGCATGGTGCAGAAGATCCCTTTGATTCTCCCCACGCGATACGGGTCGGGCGCGTCCAAGTTGCTTCCCTTGATGTACTCTGAGTATTTCCTGTAGTGCTCTGGGTGAAGTTCCTCATCCACTGCTTCCTTCTTGGGCCGCTTGGCTGGGCTGGCAGGTTTCACACTGAGGTGGGATAAGGCACAGGAGAAGGTTGGCATGGTCTTCTCCACCCCCAAAAACCAACCCAAGGTGATTGGAGCTCTTCAGCTTCTCCTGTTTGGCTTAAATGATCCAAGAGGTTGAGTGTTGGTCTTGCCATGGGGATAACTATGGGATTGGAGAAGCTTCGGGGTCAGCAGTGAGGTGAGAAGATCCAAACTGGGGGAGTCACCAGGGCTGGAAGGGGCCAAAGACCATGGGGGGACATGGTTCAGTGGGGGGACAAGGGTTGGGCTTGGAGGGGTGAGTTGGACTTGG
>NW_008700608.1:0-547 GCF_000695815.1 Acanthisitta chloris
GTCCCATGGGTCAGACACAGCTGATGCTTCTCACAGGTGGTCCCCGACATCAGGAGGTGGTGTGTTACTGTCAGGTCCTGCATGCCAAGAAAGCCTGCTGAAAAAGACTCACCAGGAACCTCACACCACAGCACAGGACTTTGGAGGAAGCTGATGCCCGATCTTATGATTCCCCCGTGCAGATGTGGCCATCTTGTACATATGACTCTCTGGGTGCTGACAAAAGGTATCCTTGTACCTTGGGAGACAAGGAAATTGTGAAGTCAGTGGCTTGCTTGAGCAATCCATAAAATCTTACTACAGAATATGTAAGAGCCTAAGAGTAGCTGTATGGGTCAAATGAAAAGTCTCACTTGCCCACTTCCCATCTCTGACAGCAGCCAAAAAAACATATAAGGATAGGGCAAGTACAGGGAGGTACTTCCCCAGAATATTCTTCCAAGCCCCAGAAATTCATGTGTTGGTGGCAACTAAAGGTTGTATTGGACCATTGCCAACAGAGTGTAGCTGACTGCACTCCTCTTTCATGAGGAAATTTACCAAGTAT
>NW_008700609.1:0-547 GCF_000695815.1 Acanthisitta chloris
CAGGAATGAGAGGAAGTTGCAGAATGCCTGGAGAACCCTGTTCTAAAGCTTTAACTGACCTCACACCTGCCAGACTCAGGGCAAAATCTGGACTGGACTTCCTGGAGTTTTATCCTAAAGCCACACAAGAAAGGTGGAAGATGTTTCCTCAAAACATCAAGTGTCATAAAACTGGTGTTACAGCCCCAGCATTGGGGTATTTCACTTCAAAGGTACTAAACAATCCCTGCAAAGGCTGATTGACTTTCTATTGCTCTAAATGATGCCTCAACATTCTGGTACATGTGGTGGGCACAGGTCAAGGAGCTGTGTCCAACAGTCACAGGGCAGGACAGCACAACAGGGGAGGGTGGTCCTCACCATCACCTCATGACATTTTGATGTGTGTTCTATCCCTTTTTGGGGTCTGTGGAAATGTAGGTGGGTTAAAAAGAGTCTTTTCTGTGATCCTTTTTATCACTGGAACCTTGTCACTAAAGATGCACTGTTTACTGAGGTTGGAGAGTGGTAGAACCACTGCTTGTCACTGAGATAATTTTGACTGAGT
>NW_008700610.1:0-548 GCF_000695815.1 Acanthisitta chloris
CTCCTTCTCCTCTTCCTCCTCACTTCCTTCTCCTCCTCCCTCTCCTCACCTCCTCCCTTACCTTCTCCTCCTCCTCCACCTCCCCCTCCTTCTTCACCACTTCCTCCTCCTCCTCACCTTCTCTTCCTCCTCCTTCCTTACCTTCTCCTCCTCCTCCTCTTTCCTCTCCTTCTCTCCTCCTCCTCCTCCCTCCCCTCCCGATCCCAGTGCTTCCCGTACCAGATTCAATCTTGTTGAGGATGGTCCTGGCACACTTGAGGAATGCTTCCTCCACGTTCTCCCCCGTCAGGGCACTCGTCTCCAGGAACATCAGCTCTGGTTCCCGGGAAAACACCTTCTTCCCAATGGGAATGTCCCAGGAGGCCCATCCAGCCCCTCACACCACCATTCCCCTCCTCGTTCCCCCTTGGGCACTTATTCCCCCCAGGATTCCCTCACTTTTATCCCATCACTCCAACCAGGAAGGCCCTGGGACTCTGTTATTCCCCTTGGGAATCCTCCCAGGACTCCGTTCCTGGCAGGAAGAGGGAAAGGGGAAAGGGGAAGGG
>NW_008700611.1:0-548 GCF_000695815.1 Acanthisitta chloris
GTATTGCCACATGTGCCAGATGTCAGACTCATGCTCTTCAGATAGAAGGATGAAACAAGGGGCCTGACCAGCTGCCTTCACTGAGACATTTTCTCAGAATTAGGTCCAGAAGCTATTGTTGTACATATAGGACCAATCTCTAACAACAGGCATCTAAGTCCTCCCATGAATTACTTGAAACAGCTCCTCAAAGCTCACAAATCGCTGATCACTCACTCATCCTCCAGACCAATCACCACTTCAAATTTAACTCTACTTCCTTGTCCTGAAGAGGATCTTCAGCACAAATGAAAAGAAATAACTGATAAACTCCTAGTCTGAGGAGCAAGAGACAGGAATTTCAGGCAGATATACTTCCACCTGCCTCAAAGGCAGCTACTCACGGTGTTATACTCCCTCCCCAGGCTAATGAGAGAAGCACAGACACAGTATCACCATGGTTGACTTGTCAGCTTTCCTCTTCTCCCTTTTTAACCTCTAGCTAGCTTTGCCTTATTTTCAGCTTTAAAGATAGTCTCAACCAATGGGTTAGGAAAGCTATTCTTTCA
>NW_008700612.1:0-548 GCF_000695815.1 Acanthisitta chloris
TTTGATTTCCACAACTTCTTTTTCCCACTATTTACTCCCTTACCTGTCTCCTACAAAAATTTAATCTCAAAGGAAATCCTACATGTAGTACTGGTGAAGTATGAAATCACCTTTATTACCACTGTCAGAAGAAAACTGGTATCTTAAATAAAAACCCCCAAAGCATTACAAACAAAACCAAAGTGATGCTGCTTTATTGTAGTGCCCAAAAGCCAGAGTCAGGACCAGTATCCCATTCCATAGGGCAACACACAAACACACAGAGACTCACACAGCGACCACCTTACTCACGACCCTCTCCCTTAAGGCTCTTAGCATTCAAGAGCTTACGGACCTGACTCAGAACTTAGAGCTCCGACAAAGTTTGGGGTCAGGTGTTTCGCTTCTAATTAAACCAGCACAGCCTCATCCCGCCAGGGGGGTCCGTGACAGGGAGCGTCCCAAACAATCATTCCAGAGTGAAAAAGAAAACTCAGCTCGAAACTGAGTTTCGAGGTGGAAATGGTGGGGACAGCGGCGGTACCGGCACCCGCTGCCCCGCGCGGTTG
>NW_008700613.1:0-548 GCF_000695815.1 Acanthisitta chloris
GAGGTCTCTTCTGACCTTGATGGTTCTAAGAGTCTAAATGATAATCAAAGGTGCTTTATTGTATCCTTACATTTGAGGAGTTGGGATATACCAGTATGAGAATGTTTATCAAAGCTAGTTCATGCTTTTGGAAGTTTTCCTGAACAACTGATACCCAGATAAATGTTGCCTCCTTCTTTAGCAAATGCTTCAAAAGGGATGTTCATCAGGCAGCTGTGAAAGCTGCCACACATCAGAAACTGATGTGTGGAGATATGGTCCATCCTTCAATGGCCAAAGTCTCTGAAGCCACTTTCAGCCCTCCTAGATAGATAACACAGATCAAGAATTCAGTGACAGACTTTATAAAACAGCATTCTCTAACTTGAAACTAGTGCTGAGAGCTCTGGAACTGCTTTTTGCTCTGTTCATGTTGGGCTCTTTCCTAAACAAGTATCTTCCAAGCAGATATTTACAGCTCAAGAAATCACACTTTTTAAATTGTTACTGAAGTGGTAGCAGAGCATCAAACTCCCCAACAGCCATGGCCACACTTCCAAGGCTGATCT
>NW_008700614.1:0-548 GCF_000695815.1 Acanthisitta chloris
TATTTCATCTATATTTGAATCCCAACTGAGTCTCCTGTGGTTACAGATTTTGCTGAGAGCTTTTTTGCTTATTGCTTCAAGAACAATAGCAGAAAAGAGTCCAGTCTGTTTTCTCCTGGGAAAGACTATAACAAAAATTCGCATTTTGCACCAAACAAAGAAATAGGGAAACACTACAGAGCTGATTGCTAAGTTGAGAGCTAATAACTAACTTTCAACACAATAGGTACAGAGTAAAATTTGTTACCATTAAGTTGGTATGCCCTTGTTTAATATTTCTATAAAAAGGATATTGCCTGTTTTGATGTAATGGGAGACCCAGAATGCAAGAAACAGAGGAATGAAACTGTGATCATTTTAAATCAGTTACTTAATCAATCAAGCTATATCACTTCCAGAATTACATAGCAATACTTGAGCACAGCACAGTCTTCCCAGAAGTAAAGTCAGAATAGCTGTTCAATGTCTAAGTGCAGAAAACAAAAGGGAAGATCACTCAGTTTTCCTAATTGCGATGTTTGTATTCTAAATTACTCCACAAGCAATTG
>NW_008700615.1:0-548 GCF_000695815.1 Acanthisitta chloris
ACAGACTCTCTGTGATAGTCCTCTTGCCCTTCGAGCAAGAGGAATATGCATATCACACAAGAAGTAAGAATTTTCTAGCTTAGTTATGGATATGGAGAAGCTACACGATGTTAACAATCTCATGCACGCATTTGACATTGCATATTTTGATGCATTTGTGCCTGAAGGCGAAAGGCAATTGGTTTTTTATTTCTTTTACAAAGGATGCTTAATTATACTCAAAAAACCCCCACCTTAATGGCTAAAAAAAAGCCTGAATAGTATATATCCCTTTCAGACTCACTGCACACACAGCAAAGGAAAACTGATGACTGGAATTTTAAAAGAGGTAACTATAGCAATTATCATACTTCAAAGATAAAACATCAGTGCCTGCCGTTCTCAAATGAAGATTTTCAAAGTACAAAAGAAAGAAATTCACTGCAACCTCAGTGGATATGCATCTTCTGCCAAAGCAAGGAACAGACCTCAGAAAGGCTGATGGAATCTATACCTTATGATGATGATCAATCCAGCTATAGTGGAATTGGTGGTACAACTACTGACTT
>NW_008700616.1:0-548 GCF_000695815.1 Acanthisitta chloris
GCAAACAAAATTAACAAAAAGCCTAAACAAACCCACAAACACAGGTGTAACAGAGAAAGACAGACTTGCACAGAGAGTTTGAAATCTATTGATGGAGACTAGAGAAAAGCAGGTAAAAGAAAGATTGGAAAGGTGAAGAGACATTTTATAGCTCTGTGGCATGATTAAACACATAACTGTCAGTTCTTAACCAATGTGTCTTGTTTCCTTAATGCTCAAAAAGCTTAATTGAACACTACAAGACTAGTCAAACATGTATGTGCACATATATATATATATATATGTGCACATACATGTTTGACTAGTCTTGTAGTGTTCAATTAAGCTTTTTGAGCATTAAGGAAACAAGACACATTGGTTAAGAACTGACAGTTATGTGTTTAATCATGCCACAGAGCTATAAAATGTCTCTTCACCTTTCCAATCTTTCTTTTACCTGCTTTTCTCTAGTCTCCATCAATAGATTTCAAACTCTCTGTGCAAGTCTGTCTTTCTCTGTTACACCTGTGTTTGTGGGTTTGTTTAGGCTTTTTGTTAATTTTGTTTGC
>NW_008700617.1:0-549 GCF_000695815.1 Acanthisitta chloris
GCTCCTCCCGCGCCGCGCAGCTCCCACCGGGGGCGAACGAGCCAGTTGAGCATCGATTTGCTCCGTGCAGCCGAGCGATGACAAGGGGCAAAACATGTGCTGCGCTGAGAGGGTGTGATCGGAGAACACATCGATAGCTTGAATGGAAAGTTTTCCATCTGTGTGCCACGGAGGGGAAATGCAAAGCGACTTCCTCGTGAAGGTCAGAGATTCTTTTCTTCTAGGGTCACCCATAGCTTGACAAACATTAGAGTCCATGACATCATGTACTTTCCATCAGAAGGTTTAAAACTTCTGCGCCTGCAAGCAGCGAGATGAGCCAATGTCAGTGCCTGATGTGAGGGTGATTGGGCCTGACCACCAGGGGTGAAGGTCATCTCCAAATGTAACTGAGCCCAGCTGGGGTCTGGGCCAGCGACACTGGCATCATCTGCTGTCTCCAGTTTGGTCTCCTAATGGAGGCAGCCCAACGAAAGGGAGAGCTATTCCAAAGGCTGGCCAGCAAAAGCATTTGAGACTATGTGGTTAGTCAGGGTAAGTCTGAACTGG
>NW_008700618.1:0-549 GCF_000695815.1 Acanthisitta chloris
GACTCCTGACTTTCTGGATGAGAGTTAACATCACAATTACAAATTGGTGCTATTTTAAAGTCACATTTATACAGTGCACGCCAAAACATTCTGCCACGACACACGCACAAGTCTCCTGAGACTCATGCTCTGTGCAAGAAGTGCCCCTCAGGGCTCTTGCTCTGCCACACTAGAAATGCCACCTAACTTGGAGACAGATCTAACCATTATCTTGGTGCCAACTGCAGACACATCACAGTAAAACACAGAGGTCTGCAGGAACAGGTTTTCAAACTTCACAGGGAGAAAGACACTAAAATACCATTAAGGAGGAGAATGGCAACAGCGAAGTCAATTTTGAGTTACTTCCAACACAGAGCAGGACAGGGAAAGAAATATGAATATGGACCATCACTTTTCTACATATGCTTTTTTTAATTCTTCCAAGAGTGTTGCTTCGAATTTTTTTCCCTCTTGCAGTCAGCAAAAGGCAAATGCTCTAAGTGCTGCTTCACTCAGAAGCATCTGTAAGACGGTACCCTTCATTTCAAGAGTCACAGAATGAAACTC
>NW_008700619.1:0-549 GCF_000695815.1 Acanthisitta chloris
GCTGACTGCGCAGCACGGAACTGAGAATACAGCTAGGTCTAATACTACTGTCCAGACACCTCATGCTTCCAAGTTAAAGAGCAAACTACCTAATTGCAGCAATACACATGTCCAAGATAAAGCATAATATCCCTTAAAGAGGATTTTCCAGTACCTTGGTACTTGGCAAAAAGCAATTTACATGCGCTCATAATTTTACCATATTGCAGTTTTGGTTTTTTTAAGCACATTGCTGCTGTTTTAATAACTTTTGTTCTGCTTGATGATGTAGTCTTTACTGTCCCACTCCTACTTTCTCAGGTGGGGATGTGGAGACATCTTGTGCTTTTTAGCTTCCTGACTTTTCTGAAATGGGATGCACAATGAGTCAAGCTTGAGACAGGCATTTCTGAATGCCACTTCCCTGACTGAGCAACATTGAGCAATGTCATGACTTAGATTGTCTATGTTTTCTTGAAGGAAAACAAATACAGTAGTAGAGCACAAATGAAAACCACTTCCATTGCACATTTCTAGAGAATGGAGACCATTAATTAAAAATCATTCAGA
>NW_008700620.1:0-549 GCF_000695815.1 Acanthisitta chloris
TGTTCAATAACAGCAAAGCTACACACTCCCAGAGTGCTGAAACTCCTGCCACCACCTCCCTTTTTTTCACAGCCAGGTTCTTTTCAGGCAAGGTGTACATGTTTGTTAGTGCTTTGCCTTGTTTCTAGCATGATGTGCCACTGAAACTGAGCCACTGGGAGAGGAGGAAGCTATTGCCTCTGCCACTGGAAATGGACTTCTGTGCCCTGGTGCCAAATACAGATGGTAGAGAGTGGAAAGAAGGGATGAAGGTATGAACGGGTACGAATTACATGAGCTCTGTGCACTTCTGTATTCATCTTATTTATACTTTTCTGATTCCCTGATGTCTTTTATTATCTAGCATGTCTGAGGTTTCTAACTGCTTTTGAGTTTTGCATGTATCAAATGCATTCAGGAAACACTAATTCCTTGTACAGTACAGCTCTAAAGTTGATGAATAAAATTCAGCTTTGCAGATCAAAGTTCCTTTTCCCCATCAATACAAACTGAGTGTTAAAAACAAAGGGGAAATCTCCAGCAAACCTGCACAGCATAGAAAAGAGCAAG
>NW_008700621.1:0-549 GCF_000695815.1 Acanthisitta chloris
AGAGAAGGTAAACTGCAAATGCTGAACTGAACAAGTGAATTTCCTAAAACCTGAAATTCTTCGTTGCTGATGAAGTAAAGATGTTCGCAGTGATTTCACAAGGATCCTAAACAACTTTGTTTTCTTAGCTGTTCCTGCCAAATCATAGTCTGAAGAGAATTATATGTTGCCTGTCATCAAATTCCTATAAATAATGAATGTCTTTTGCTCAGTTCAAATAGATACAAGAAGTGGTCAGTGATTTTCTTTCTCCTGGTTTTGGCTGAGAGGCATTGTCTGGTTGAGTTGGGTTTTTTTAAATTTTACATGAATGAAATTTTTGGTCTTTATTTTTTTCTGCATTTTGACATTTAATATTCATAGGGATCCTTTGAACTATGTTGTAATAGATCACGCAAAGCAGACAAGTCTTATATCTGTCGTATAATCTTCCTTGACTGGAAAGTTGTCCTTCACAACTAGGTTTCTGATATGAAAGCTTTTGTCAAACAAATTCAGCTAGGAATAGTAATAAACTAGGGCAAGTTTAGGCTGGATATTAGGAAGAGA
>NW_008700622.1:0-549 GCF_000695815.1 Acanthisitta chloris
AAAAACTAGTCAGTACTCAAAACCAAATCATATGCAAAGTTCCTCTCCTGGATTTAGGCCATATTAACCCAGTCCATATTTATTCACAGAATAAATCACCCACGTGAATCAAAAGACAAAGCTTAAATCTTCCACTGTTGCTGGTAAACTATTTACCTGTCTTGGGATCAATGGAGAAATATGGTTGCCCCTGAAGAATGCTGTAAACCACTCTAGCACTGTTTCCGTAAGTGGGATCATCAGCGTCTGTTGCCTTTACTTGAAGCACATATGCTCCTGCAAAGAAACACAGGTAATCAAGTTTTCAGTATAGAGCAGTGGTCAGGGATTTCAGACATGCTAGTCCTGTTGCTAGTGGATTCTGTTGCAATTTTTGTTCCACTGGAAACAAGATGAGAATAAAAGAGTTAATTTTTCATCCCCATGCAAGCAACCATTTAGGGAACAGCTCAGGCATAATGGGAAAGAAATAAGAAGGAGCTCACCATCAGAAATTATGAGAAACAGCACAAGCAGGAGGGTTATCTCCACAATTTTTGTTTCAAAAAA
>NW_008700623.1:0-549 GCF_000695815.1 Acanthisitta chloris
ATTGTTTACCTGTGCTTACCTCCCTGTGTGCCAATTCCAGGTGAGCAGCCCAAGTCTGGAGACAGAAGCGGTTACAGCAGTCCCGGCTCCCCCGGGACTCCAGGCAGCCGTTCCCGCACCCCCTCTCTGCCCACCCCACCAGCCAGGGAGCCCAAGAAGGTGGCAGTGGTTCGTACCCCACCGAAATCTCCTGCCTCTGCCAAGACTCGTGCCCCGCCGTCCGCCGCGCCCATGCCCGACCTGAAAAACGTCAAGTCCAAAATCGGCTCCACCGAAAACCTGAAGCACCAGCCTGGAGGTGGCAAGGTAAACGTGGGCTCTGCCTCCCAGGGGTCTCTCTGTTGTGGGGATTAGTGGGTGCTGGATGCTCCATCTGGGATGGGAAAAGCCTCCCTGGAGCGGCTGTGGGCAGCCGAGGTTCAGCTGGGCTCCAGCCTGGTGTGGAGTTGGAAGGGTTTGGGTTGACTGGGTTGGGTGCTTGGCCTGGAATTCCTTGCCTGGCTTAGTGCAGCTCAGCTGTGTCCCGTGGAGTGGCTGGCAGGGGGGTGC
>NW_008700624.1:0-550 GCF_000695815.1 Acanthisitta chloris
AAAAAAAAATCATAGCAAGATCAGAAACATAGCATTTATAAGATTAAAGATCCCTAATGAGAGCCAATTCACAGGGCAAGGGCTGTCATAGCTCTGGGATCTCCTGACAAGACATACACAGGTATACACAAACCCAATGCATTACATCAACACACCTGTTTGGCCAAATAAAAGACAAAAGAGGCCTCAGCACCTGTAGGGACAAGATGCACTGCACACAGAGCAAAGCCATTGTGCCCTGGAGGTGCTGAGCTGACTGATCACACTGCTGTGTGGGCCTGTGGGAAGGATTGTCACTGTCTAATAACCCCTAGAGCTGCTAAGCTGTGTGCAGGGTCAGGCATTCAGCTGCACAGCGTGTTTGCCTGCAAAACAAGGACTTGTGCTGGAAATTCAGGGGTTAGGTGGGCACAGTTACACTGCCTCCCCATGAGGATTAACCAGTGGAGAGCAACCACAGGACAGGAGTGTGTGAGTGGTAAGATTAAGAGAGAGGTAAAAATACACTGAACATTCATGTTCCTTTTCTTTCAGAGAAGCCACTCAGGCT
>NW_008700625.1:0-550 GCF_000695815.1 Acanthisitta chloris
TGCTCAGACTAGGCAGCGGCTGGAGGGAATGCCCCAGGGACTGGCTGAGATTTGCTGCCAGGGATAGGTTTCAGGAGGGATGGGATTCGGTGCCTTTAGGGGTTTAAAGTTGTTGGTTGCACCTTGGAGGCACCAAGGAGTTCACTAACTCACACCACAGCAGCAGCTGCTGGGGGAAACAACCACAATGGAAATCTTGTGCAGCAATAAGGTCACATAGAAATAAACCTCCTTAACTCAGTAATCCCAATCAGGCTGGGCTTGGTGTGTGAAAACTTGCAGAGTTCTTCATGTTAGCAGAGAGAGATTTAGAAATAAAGCTGTATGGGCTCAGCAGAGATTTCCCACGGGCTGGACAGTCACTGCTGCAGTTTCAGTCTGAAAAGAGTCACTGAGATTGGTTCCTTCAACTAAAAGAGATGTCCAGAAATACCCAGATTTGCACATCCTTTAGAGCTGCTGCACCACAGGTGAGTTCCAGCACCTTCCAGCTCCACTCCCGAGTGCATTCTGCACACCCAGTAAAACCAGACTTGCTCTGGATGGTTTT
>NW_008700626.1:0-551 GCF_000695815.1 Acanthisitta chloris
AAAAAAACCCCAAACCACAAAACCTGGCCCATTGTACAGAGACATTGAATGCATGCCACTGGTGAATAATAGCATATATAGTGGACACTGCTTCCAAAAGAAATTTTAATGTGTTCAGCTATCAAATTATACTCTGCAAAAACTCAGTGGTTAGTATCTGCTATTTTGTGGTCAAATGATGTCAGTCCCTGCGGACCGGCTGGGTCTACAGAATGAAGAATTAAGGGCTTGCTATCAAAAATACCCTGTCCCTGTGGATACTCAGGTCACTGGCATGTTGGCAAAATCACTGCAGTGGGTCTCAGCTTTTCCAGCTGCAGCTAGGGTAAGAGATGGCTCCTTTTGCAAAGAGAGCATAAGTGCTTTTAAAACTGCATTTAATCCCTTAGAGTACACCTAGACATGGAGAGGGAAATGGAGAAAGCACTTCTTACATCGGCTATATATTTGACAGTAAAATGAACAAGCAGCCCCATTTGGGCTACCTAGCATTCTGGACAGCTTGCAAGTCTGTACCCTCTGGAATATATCCTTGAATTGACTGAGAAATC
>NW_008700627.1:0-551 GCF_000695815.1 Acanthisitta chloris
GGGGTTTCACCTACTTCTATGAAGGCAACCTCAGCCACAGCTCTTAGACCTGTCACTGGCAAGATGCTCATGGCAGAAGGTTGTGTTTGCTTTTCTCTTTTGCCAGTGATGGCTTAGAGTTTCCCCGTTGGATTAGACCAATCAGAAGTTGGTTAATGAGTTTCACTGTTGTATTAGACCAACTAGAAGTTGGTTAATGCCCTGGAATAGCACATTATAGGGAGCAGCAAGATCTGCGTGTGGCTTCTAGTGGGAACTAAACTGAACTGAGAGGGGGATTAGCTCTTTTGCTGTGCATCATACTCATGATGTTACCAGAAAAGTGCAAAGTGGAGCTAAAAGTTTGCTGTGGAACGATTGGGAGAGATCTCGAGCCTCTTTAAGATGACACAGCTCTGAAGTGCTGTGTCAAGTGACAGCACAAATTCTATGACTCTCACAGCACTCAGGAGTTGGGAGAGCTAAAAAGCCCAGAGCAGATTGTTATTGGTATGTGGAGGATCTGAACACTCAGAGGAGTACAGCAATCAGCTTAGATTCCTGAAGAACAG
>NW_008700628.1:0-550 GCF_000695815.1 Acanthisitta chloris
ACCACACTGTTCCTGATCCAGGCCAGCTGGAATGCAGAGAGCTGAATCAGAGTAGCCATCTAGTATCATCTAGTAGAGAGACATCCTTGTAGGATTTTCATTATTCCACACTGAATAACTTCTGCTTCTAACAGATTTCCTCTGAGTTCCTCTCATTCATCACATGGCAAATGTGTTCACACTACAGAATTAAACCACTTGAATTCTGCCCAACAGGTGCAGACAGAGAAAGGTTGAACAACAAGTCTCTTACTCCATCTGTATCAATAGTCAGATCCTGCCTCACTACAAAGAAATTAGACTAATTTCTAAGCAAGGCTTAGCCAGGGTCTAGGAGGTACTAAATGCAAGTTCAGTGTTTGGCTGTTAAAGGAAACATCACTCAGCACCTCAAAGATTCCCTGAATGTCACCTTAAAGCTTTGCTTTGAAAAAACTCTTGAAACTCCCAGTTGTTGACAACATAATTCATTTGACTATATTAATAATGTAATTTGCCTTACAAGCAAAGGTATAACTTGGCACCATCTATCTGATCAATACACCACCAA
>NW_008700629.1:0-552 GCF_000695815.1 Acanthisitta chloris
GTCCTGTTGACCACACTGTTCCTGATTGCTCACCCAGCTCTCTCATGTACCAGAAAGGAAAGCTTAAGTAAGAACTAATGGAAAAGAGACTGAAAAAACCCACAGCCTCAAGGCAGGATAAGCCCTTATACAGAAACAATAGTGTTTTGTAACAATGTCTCTAACACACAGGTACATACTCTACCTTTGAAACACTTACCAGCTTCCTGGAGCAGCTGAAACACACAGCTCGTGGTGGTGTTGGAAATGGCAGCCTTCCCTTCCATTCGGTCCTTCCTGGCTGCATTTCCCGCTGTTATTTGGTCTTTTGACTGCATGAGAACACATCCCGGGATGTCTGGCAGCTCGTACACTTCCTTCGTTTTACCTTCATTAACTTTTTTGCCAAGTTTCAAGTCTAGACACATAGAAAAGAAAATCCCAACAAAACAAAACAAAGTTTCGGCCTGAAAGGACTTTTCACTCCCGCGCACCAGCCCAACCTCCCAATCCTTCACGGCTCACAGGGGGCCGCGCGGGGCGGGCAGCGAGCACGAGGAGCGCGCGGAGCCA
>NW_008700630.1:0-551 GCF_000695815.1 Acanthisitta chloris
CATTTGAGCAAATCAGCATATGGCACAGATAGGTGACAGGTGTGGACAAAAAGTCTGTGGTCACTCCTTCTGCCTGATTCATGTTGAAGAGAGGTGGCTAACCTCCAGGAATCTGAGCTGCCTTTTGTGCAGTGTAAGTAAAGCTAATGGGTCAGAGTTTTGTGCTGTACAGCTCGTTAAACATCTCACTTGACAAAAAAACAGGTGACAACTGTTACAGGCAGAGGTCCTAGGATCAGTGTTTTCCTTAGAAGTGAACAGGAAATGGATGAAAAAGAAGGAATTTATGACTTGACAATGGATTTAAATGTAAGAGCATACACATATTTATTTATATAACGCACACATATAAAAGCTTAAACTTCCTGAAGACGTCAAACAGAAATTCTATTTGTCTAAGCAGCTGCACAATCTCATTACTTATTTATTGCATTTTGTGTTAAGCCAGACTGCAAGATTTTTAGGCCAGGAGCTGTTTCCTGGATGTCTGTCTGTATGTGATTCAGCAAAATGAGCTGCCAAAGAACAATCCAAATGCTGTAATTTATAAA
>NW_008700631.1:0-552 GCF_000695815.1 Acanthisitta chloris
ATGTTTCTTTCCACAGAAGTGGTTTTGCTGTTTGCCTACAGGTGGGGTGAAAAGGGTAGAAAGTTACTGGTTTGAGCTGAAGACCCAAGGGAAAACAGTGTGAGGAGAAGAGCTGACAGAATCTGATGCCGTGGAAATTTTAACCCATCTGTTGGTATGTATCTGCTTTTTAGAGCAGCACCAGCTCCTATTTGCCTATTTTTGTGCGTGCACGTGCACACTTACTCATTCACTCTAAACGAAAAGAGTTCTAAGTGGCAAAGCATGTGTTCAAGTTTCACTGCTGGGCGAGTTGCAACAGGACATCACTGTATATGAAGCTCTTCAGGAGCAAAGCAATTTTCAAGAGTGGACAAATTACCATTTCCTCAAAATCATGAGAGGTGTGAAGGCTAAATGGGGATGTGAGTGGAGGTAATGTGGGAATACAAACTCTCTGTTCTTGCCAGGCCAGATTCCCAGAGGAGAGTTGAATTCTTGCTGTTTTGGGGAGAACCTGGCTTCATGACACACACATGTCACTGTCCTCTATTTCTGGAGGTGGCTTTGGTT
>NW_008700632.1:0-551 GCF_000695815.1 Acanthisitta chloris
TGATATTCTTTGTCTCTAGGAAACAGAACTTCTTTTCATGGTGTTATTACAAATAAAAAATCTACAAACAGAATTTCTGGAATGAATTCTTTATACCTGGTTTCTGGCAGGACACAATTAATGCCCTTGAGGCCTTGACTGAATATTCCCTTCTTGTCAAACGGCTGCACTTGGACATGGATGTTAAGGTTTCCTACAAAACCAGAGGAACCCTAAACACCTTTAAACTGACAGAAGACAATTTCGTGGGAAGACCTGTGGCAGTGAGTGAATACTATTGCCTTGAAAGTGACAGCAGAATCCTTAGCAGCTTGTTGAATGATTATTTAAACCTTGAAATTGCTCCTTAAGTAGCTTTTTCCTTCAATGAACTGATAGCAACTTGATAGAGCAAACGTTTAGGCACTTTTTCTGCTATACTTAATGCATTTGAATATGCATTTAAATTTGATATCTCTGCTTGTTCCTATGAAGTCTTTTTTTTCTAGAATCTCTCTGTAGCATCAGGCCTTACTATGTATTTGGAATGTAAACAAGACAAGCAGATCATC
>NW_008700633.1:0-552 GCF_000695815.1 Acanthisitta chloris
CTGTGTATACAATTCACTGTTTGAAGCAATAAAACTGAAAACTAAGTTGCTGGACAGTGACAATGCGATCCAAGCGTGGCTTTTCCATGAGCTTTACAAATGCACCTAAGAAATTAGAATATAATTTCTTAAAACAAAGTATGGTCAAGCCTTCTTGTTTATCACTTGTACAGCTGCTGCATTTTATTTGAGGCATAGGAGAAACAACCATGACTAGAAACCTTGAACTCAGAAAAGAACATGGTAAAATGGTGACGGATACGGATGAGGCAATAAAGTAAGAGCCTTTTGGTACAGAAAAGCTGGAACACTTGATAATGTAATGTAGAATATGTTAACAGCTACCATATGTGGGGATGTCAGAAGGCAGATAGAGGCACACACATTGCAAGAAAACAGGAAATAATCTCCCTTGGATTCAAGAAATGTAGGAAGTGCAATATGCTTGCATACAGAAGACACTGCCTGCACGTCACAGAGGAAATACAGCATTGTGCCACATCTTTTCAAATAAACTATTCTATTTCTTCACACAAGGATACGAACTGAGCC
>NW_008700634.1:0-552 GCF_000695815.1 Acanthisitta chloris
TTTAACTCTTTTCGTGCCAAACACCACCGAAAATTGGGACATTTGGGCAACTTTTTAACCTCTTTCCACGCCAAATGGAAAATTGGGATATTTTTGGCCTCCTTGATTATTTTCCTTCCTCCCCCCAGACAAAACCCTTCTCATTTCACCTCATTTCTCCCTTTTTTCCTCCCAGATCTTCCCTGCCCCACCAACTCCACCTTGGCAGGTAACTCCCTTATCCCTTGGGAATATTTTGGGGGGGGTTAACCCCCTGAAATTTTTCCCCAAATCCCCTCAACCCCCCAAACTGTGCCGTGCAGAGCTGTGCTCGGCTCCCCCGCTGACCGGGCCGTGCCGCGCCGCCATCCCGCGCTGGTACTACAACCCTGCCGAGGATTCCTGTCGCAGATTCATCTACGGAGGCTGCAGGGGCAACAAGAACAACCACCGCGACGAGAAGGAATGTCTGCGACGCTGCAGCAACCCCAAAAGTGAGAATTTCCCCCCCAAAAAAAAATCCCCCTGGAATGTTCCCTCTCCTCTCCCCGCGACTCATCCTCATCTCCTTCC
>NW_008700635.1:0-552 GCF_000695815.1 Acanthisitta chloris
GTCAAAGCTCAGTATTAGAGGAATGAATATTCAAGAAGGCTGGTAAGATAGCAGGAGATGAAGAACAAAATGCCAGACACACTCTAGGTCAATACCTCAAGTACAGGTGAGTGAATATTTCACAGATTTCTGAATTTCTGAAGGCTGTGTGGAGTCATCAATGACTGCATAGTTTGGCCCTTTTGTATAGTGTAATTTGTAGAGATTTGCCTAGCTGTTTCTTCTGCAAGCACATAATTTTTCACTGAACTAGAGCATATGTTTAGAAAAGGCCTCTAGGAAAGATTCAAGGACTTCAAGTGAAGCAGAACCACTGTGCCTTTAGGGTATTGTTCCAGTGGCTTCCCACCCTCAGAGTTAAGCATTGGTGTTTTCAGATGGAATATGTTTGGCTTTAACTTGCAAGCACTTATGGAAAATTTCTGTCCCAACAGGTTTCAAAGCTTTTCCAAAGTTTTAAAATACATTTATACAGAAAATTGTCTTCCTCTTCAAATGCTGCTTTGATGGTCAGACACAAGCCTTTTATAGAATCATAGAATCATATATAAA
>NW_008700636.1:0-552 GCF_000695815.1 Acanthisitta chloris
TTTTTTGTGTTGGTGTTGGGTTTTTTTCTCTGCCATTTATCATTTTCTTTGAATGATCTGGTGGTGAAGCACCTGTCACCTCTTTCACCGATGTTGCTGCTTCTTAGACACTTGAAATAAAACATCCTCTTCTCAGCAGAAGGCTGGGTTTTGGTTACTGACTGGTGTACAGGAAGACAGCAATTTTTCCACCTACCTGTGAGAGGCAGCTCTTTCTGGGCCATGACAGAGCCAGTGCTTAGGAGCTTGTGACACCAAGGCAATAAAATCAAAACATTATATCAACCTCAAAGTGCAGGGTGTGTCCAGATGGACTGAGTGCAATACAGTTCAAACTGAGATCTATTTTTCCTTGTGTGCATTGTATCATTTATAGTAGCTTTGGATTTTTGTTTCATTGAGGAGCCATCTTCCAGTTTCACCTTTAATTTTTATACCTGTACTGCTGTAGAAACAGGGATTCATTCCCCTTGGAAATGGTGGGTTCTACTTTCCTAAAGCATGACTGCTCTACAGGCACATTCAACCCTGTCATGGTTTAACCCCAGCCAG
>NW_008700637.1:0-553 GCF_000695815.1 Acanthisitta chloris
CCTCAGATCAATGCTATTGAAATTGTACTAAGAAAATAATGAAAGCTCACAAGATTTTTCCATTATCCCAAGGCAGGTCCCTGTGCAGTATAGTTTGATATATTTTTCATTCTTTGCCAATGAATTACATATAACTCTTCCACAACCATGGCTATCTATCTAGTCTTGCATCCTACCTGTAGCACTTTTATTCATGTTGCTCTCCTTCCTAGTTTATCAGCTTTAATGGACTCAAGATAGAACTTTAACTCCTCCCCATCTCCAAGGCCTACTACTGTTATAGAAGATAATTACCTTGATCTGACACATGCCTGATTGTTTTGACTTTGAAATACTTTGATTAGCTTTCCAGTGTGTTTCTCATTGGCCAAAAAAAAATAATAATTCTACTAGAATCATGGGAAAGCAGGTAATAATTGGTGTGATTTGCAGAAAATTTGCTGAATAAACTTGACTGCAGAGAAATTCAAAGGTGCTCAAGAACTCCAGTTGTTCAGCCATATAAATTATGTGAGTAGACAGGTTAATGCTCCAGTCCTCTAATCAACTTCAT
>NW_008700638.1:0-553 GCF_000695815.1 Acanthisitta chloris
AAAAAAAAAAAAAGTCTTTTTGCAGTGATAGTCTAACTTCTTTGTTATGCTTACCAAAACAGTTTTTCTAAATTTTATTCCACTTACGAGATTGATCACGAACTCAGCTATTCACTGCCATGTGGGTATTGAATTAGATCCTCAATAGGTTGTCTCACTCAGTCTTTCAAGCTTTATTGGTACATGCTGACCATCAGGTGCAGAAAATAATGGCATTAATGCACTTTTTAATGGTTACAAGTACTGATGCATGCATGGAGTTTTCTTCCTCAGAAAAGGGACATTACTCATAAATGAAGGTCAGCAATTACTCCCTTTCCTAGTCTCCTTCTCTGTGACCCGAAATCTAAACCCCTTTTGCTGTTCTTTTGACTTTGTAATCAACTAATGATATGGTATTACTCTCTAATCCTTTCTGTTATCCTTATCTCAATTCTTCCATCAGGTTCCCTTTGGGCAGTGTGTAAGGGTTTTATTATTGCCCTGTAACATGGAAGATGCAATATTTGTTTTGGTCATTTTTACCAAAAATATCTGTGATACTAATGTGACT